>NC_029776.3:104655685-104658091 GCF_000817695.3 Arachis duranensis
ACATATCTTCATGAACATTAATTTTTAATCAATTATAAACTAACATAAAATTATAATATAATTTATTTACAAAAAAATCACCAATTAATATTAATAAATAAATACAATCATCCAAATACTTTGATTAAAAGTATGAGTGGTTAATTATTATTCATCATTAATAATATTTTGTTCATAACAAAAACTGAAAATATAATTATTCAGATTTAGATTCTAGGAAAATAAGCGTATAAGTAACAAATGATCTATTTTATCATGTATATTATAAATAATGAATTAAACTAACTGATAAAATGAATTATAATTAATTAATTGGTATAAATTATAATAAATTATATGATATTTAAAAGGAAAATAAAATGAATAAAAAAATAAAACATAGAAGAATAGAAGATTACAATAAAATAAATTGAATGTAAGTTTTTTTCTTTTTACAAATTTTATATCACACTTGCTATCCAATGAAAGAGTAATTGGTAAATAAATGGTATTTTCTTCTAGCATATATGGTCTTTTATAGTGGTAAAATAAAATAAAATGAATAAAATTTTGTATTTTTATATTAGAAATAGAATTTGATATTTATCCTAATAAAATTAAATAACTAATTAGTTATATTTAAATAAATAAAATAAGTTAAACAAAAATATTTGTAAGAATTAATCAAATTAATTAGTCAATACAAATAATTAGTATAATTAATTTTATTTGATTTATTGAATTCAAAAAATAAATTAAAAAATAATTGATTGAATTAATTAGTTGATATAATTAATTTATTATAATTGATTGAATTTAATAAATTAAAAAAATAAATAGGAAAACATATGAGACAATGATTTTTTAAACTAAATTAATCTATATTTATTGTATTTAATCATTATAAGTAACAAATCATCTATGTTATTATGTACCTTATAAATTACAATTATTTGATTGATATGAATTATAATAAATCGTGTGATATTTAAATATCTAATCAAATTAATTAGTTGATATAATTAATTTACTGTAATAAATTGTATTCAATGAATTATAAAAAATAAATTAAGAAACACGCTCAAAAGTAGTGACGGATCCATAAATTTTAAATAGTAGAAGTAAACATATAACATATAAAAATAACAAAAAATATTTATAAATATATCAAAATATATAAAAAATAAATAATATAAAAATATTAAATATTTCATAGGAAGAAAAAGAATTGTTGTAAAAGCTATCAAATGAAAGAGTAATTGGTAAACGAATGATATTTTCTTCTAGCATACATGGTCTTTTATAGTGGTAAAATAAAAATGGAAGGAATCAAATTTTATATTTTTATATTAGGAATAGAATTTGATATTTATCCTAATAAAATTATTATTATTATCAATATAAATGGGTTAACAACTTGCCACTAATAAAATCATTGGATAATGAATAAGAATTAGAAGGATATGAATATAATTAAAATATTTAAAAATATTTTTGATTGATAATTAGTTTAATGATGCATTAAATATTGATTTTATATAATTATAATAAAGATATTTTCCTAAATTAGTATAATTATGCATTATTCATTAAAATAATTAAAAATATTTTTTATCAATAATTGATAAGTAGTTTAATAATGCATTAAATATTGATTTTATATAATTAAAATAAAGATATTTTCCTAAATTAGAATAATTATGCATTATTCATTAAATGCATTCATTTTGAAGAGAAAATGAATTCACGAGGAATTCACACCTCACTCTCATTAGTTGAGAAAAAACTCAATTTTAATATATTAAGTAGATTATGTAAATAGAAATATTTGCTAAATATATATAAAAGAGGAAATATATAATTATATATAATATAATTGCTATATATGTAACAGATATAAATTGTCATAATTATAGAGACTTACTATAATTATATTAAATTTAATTATGAATGTAAATAAATAAAAGTGATAATAATTAATATTATTTTTTTCTTTTTTACATTTAATATTTACCGTAAATATAAAAAATATTGAGAAAAAAGTAGATACTGACTTTATTTTATTTTATTTTACGTCATAGATTTCTTTACTAAAATTAATGGAGGAAAAAAATCTTTATGATTATATATCAATCCCAATCACAATAAATAAGATGAATCGGTTGAGCAACTAACAAATTTAACGAATAAATGTTATTTTTTATTTATGACAAAATGATGTAACATGCATGCATATATTAATATAGGAAGAATATATACTCACAGCTTCAAATTCTTCAAGAATATTCAATTGTATTATCCTTCAAGTCAAAAAATCTATCCTTTATTTTCATTAAATATTTATATTAATTCAATTAGATGAATGTTTTAATAAAAAAAGGATTATTATTATTATTATTATTGAATAATAATGATAATTATCGTTAC
>NC_029776.3:104658515-104685006 GCF_000817695.3 Arachis duranensis
AGTTTTAGTATATTAAATAGAAGTAGATTGGTATAAATTATAATAATTATATAACATTTAAAAAGAAAATAAAACGAATAAGAAAATAAAAATAAATAGAATAGACAGAAGACTACAATAAAATAAATTGAATGTGAGTTTTTTTTGTACATTTCATATCACATCCGTTTCAATAATAATAATAATAAATAAAAATACGTCAACTCGATATTTAAGAAAAAATGATGAGATAAAATCATAATACAGTTCTAAAGTAAAAGCTTAAATTAGAACATAATATCATTACACAACATATATTGAAAGTAATTTCACACTACAATATATCACAAACAGGTAAATGACTTAAATTTAAATACGAAACATTTTTTATTTATGCATACATGATAACACCATAGTTTATAAATACTTCATAGATAGCATATCTTATAGAGCTCTGAATGATGAGCACAAAAGTTGGAGAGTGGTAGTTTGTGTCCACGATAGTTGTCTTCTTGCAACGACGCCTCATAGGAAGAAAAAGAATTGTTGTAAAAACTATCAAATGAAAGAGTAATTGGTAAACGAATAATATTTTCTTCTAGCATACATGGTCTTTTATAATGGTAAAATAAAAATGGAAGGAATTAAATTTTATATTTTTATATTAGGAATAGAATTTGATATTTATCCTAATAAAATTATTATTATTATCAATATAAATTATACTCTCTTTTTTTCTTCACAAGATGTATATGCCCAATCTTACTCGTACTCGATGATTGACTAATCCTCCTGATTTATGTGCCCAACCTAAAAAATTTTAAGAGTCGTTAGTAAGAAGATGTTCTTACATTTTCTTCCATATTCGATTTTGTCTGAAAATTCTATGAGCCATTAGTAGAAAGACGTTTCATATCTTCTTTTTTATATTCGAACCTGAACCCCCTTGGTTAAAGACCTTAATTCACCTCCTTTTCCTTTTTATTAGGTTTATTGGGCTAAAAAAAAAAATCCCAAGGAATACTTTGTTTGCTTTTGCTACAGATGTAATTACTTTCTCTTATCAACTTAAATTTTTAGAAAAAATAATATCATAATATAGTATTAGAGTTCCATATTTAAAAAGTCTAAAGTTCGATCCTTAGCAAACCAATATATATATAATCATTTATGTTTTTTTCTCTTATCAACTTAAATTTTTGAAAAAAAAAATATTTTATATAATGTGAAACTTAATTATAAAAATTTAAAGTATAGAAAATTATTTATAAATTTAGTAAAATTATGAGACTTTCGAATTAATTGCACCTAAATAATTTGATTGAAAAAAACTTTAAAACTAAAATTATTCTTTGTTTCGAACGTTATTCATTTTAAATTTGCAAAACATATTCCAAATATTTGATAGAATTAGTATTAGGCCTATAGCCCATAGCTTAATTAGAGAATATTGAAGCGCTAACTGGTTGGCAAGGAGGAGCTTGGATGGTGAACTAAGATTTAGGATTTTCGACATAGCTCCCAAGAATTTAAAAATACTGTTGATCCGTCCATTGCCTATAATTGGCTATAATTCGACTCAGGACTATAAATCGGAATCAATCTGGTTAAAACTAAATACACACGTGCAGGAGTACGTGGAGAGTACGTGTTTTGCTCTATAAGTAGTTTAATAATGTATTAAATATTAATTTTATATAATTAAAATAAAGATATTTTCCTAAATTAGTATAATTATGGATTATTCATTAAATGCATTCATTTTGGAGGGAAAATGGGTTCACGAGAAAGTGACACCTCAAATTCATTAGTTGGGGAAAAATCCAATTTTAGTATATTAAGTAGATATAAATATAACAAGAATCAAGAGAAAGTGAATGGTAATAGATAAAGTTAGTACAAGTTAATTTAGCCCCAACTCATAGAATAAACATTCTTTAGTTACTGCTATTACTAAAAAATAAAAATAAAAATTGCAGCTAATAATCTTAATTTGCTAACAAATCCAATTATAATAATTTTATTTTAAACAAAAAGTTGTAAGAAAAGTTTTTTAATTTTACAGCTGATATATAACGTATTTTTTTTTAAAATTTTGTGTGAGCAATTTCCGTGCGATTTCAGTACGATCCCTGGGCACGATTCATTCACTAGTGTTCATACAATAGTAGTTCAATGGCCACTTCACAAGCCCGCGATATATTTATTTCCTCTCCTTCTCTTCCATCTTATTCTACAAATTCAAACAGCCTAAACTAATAAAGTTAAAACAGGTTATCGGATAAATAAAATTATTGGTATGGCTATTTCTTTGAAGTTTATTGATAAACACTTAGCACAGAATTACCAAGGACACATTATATATGTCTAGAAAATTAATATATTTTCGCAAATCTCTCTAAACAAGCTCACTAAAGAGCAGTTATCACATAATTAGACTCATTAAATAACAGCTCCACAATATCAGTATGAGTTATACCTCGACTCAGATTACTAGACAGGAACAACAACAGTTATAAAATTAGAATACTCTATTTTATTCAATTTTTTAACCTATGGGATATCAGTCATCTTCTTCCTACACTTTTGTACGGGGTTTCTCCTTCAGAACCTCTTCCGCGTCTTCTTCCGGGTCCTCCTCCATTGGATCTTCTTCCTCCTCGCTAGAAGATAAGCGGCATTTCTTATTTTGAAGTGACGTTGGGGAGACACTAGGTTATTTCGACTCTATGCATGTGCCATTTATACTCCTCTAGAGATAATATAAAAAAGAAAAAAAGGGTGAAAACTTAAAATATCTCGGTAAAAATACTATGTACAAAATATGTTGTAAAGATCTTGAAAAAGCAAGCAAGCAATTAATGATTTATTTGCTCCAACAATAAAAGAGAATCATAACTCTTCATTTCAAGAAAAATAAAAAAAGAAGGCCAAAAAAAAAGAAAAAGATCAAGAAGAGGAGGAGAGCGAGAGAAAGAAAAAACAACATATATAATAATAGACTAATAGTGTATAAATTAAACAAATTAAAGATGATGATAAAAGAAATTAAGAATACAGACTTTTTGTATGGATTATATGTTCTGTTTTCAGTTCAGGGCACTATATTTGCTCAGATGTACTTTTTGTTTCTCGTCGAGTTTGAGGCAGTTAATTTTTCACAAATGATAGCATAATATAACTCTTCCTTTTATTTCTGTTTTAGAATCATATATAATGCAAAGGAAAAAAAAAAAGATCAATTTAAGAATTTGTTATTTGTCACCATTTTTAATATCCGGCCCATTGTTGAGTCTCAACTCTCAACTCTCAACTCTCAAGCCCTTAATTGCATTAGTAATTGGATGATTATGCTCAATAGCACACATGTAACATGTTGTTTGTTTCTTTTCTTCTCTCCTCCTCAGAATTAGGTGCTGAATTGTTTTACAACTAGAACCCCTTATTCTTAAATAAGAAAATCTTATATCTCTAGTACGATTTCCGTGTGTATAAGCAAAAAATAACGGTTGCCTGGCCGAAAGTTAATTGATAACTTCCGCGAAATTTTGGACATATATATATATAGGCCTAAATAAACTGTCTTACAAAATGGGATTTGTGAAATATAGACCCAGAGATTTTTGGTCATAGGCTTCTTGCCCAATAGACAAAACCACCCATACTCCCCACCCGACCCGACCCGCTTTCCAACCCAGCTGAAGAGATGTGCCATCTCCATTCTCCTCTCTGAAACTCCAGGATCGTGTCCCGCCGCACGAACCACTGCTCTCCCCTCTCTGGTTTCAACGCCAGCGTACTCATCTCTGCAAGCCTGCCTCCACTCCTTCTAGCCTTCACCGTCGTCACCACTTCACTTTCCTTCGCGGAAGACACGTTGCTCGGACTGAGTTATCGCCGCCTGAACTCGAACCCCGACGAGGAAAGATAGGCGGGAGATCCTCTTCAACTAGGTTCCCCCCACACGAATGGCGCTGATCGACGGCGGTTGACGTTTCGAGCTAGATGGAGCCGTGTGCATCTTCTTCCTTCCCCTTTAGGGTTTTACAGAGTCAAATTTGACCCCATTTTTTCTTCCCAACCACCGTCGTCACCAGCGACCATGCACCGTATCCCGCAATGGCACCATTTCCCGTCACGAATTTCAATTTCTCGTCCTACACTCTAAATTATCGCTCCAAAACGGTACGCTTTTTTATCACTTGATTTTATCGTTGAGATCCTAGTCCCAATCTATTCTGAGCTCTCAGGTTTTCAATTCAATGGATTCGTGTCAAATCTCTAGCTCAATGGGCATATCGAACCTATCATTGCAAAGAAGAAAATCGATTGTGTTTTTAAGTGTTTCAGAGCTTCATACATGATAATGGGTTCGAGCAATGAATTCTTTAGTCCTTTTAGGTCATAGGATGGTTCACAAGTTTCCACATTGTGTGAACATTTGTAGGAAATTATGCAATCAACCTTTTCATTGCGATGATGATGAGGTTCGGAGTGGTTTTGAATTCGTTGAGGAGCCTTTGAAGAAAATGTGTGCTACCTCTTGTGACATTGTTGATTTTGATTTGAATGGGGATAACGCTAGCTTCGAGAGGAAGCAATTTTTGCATAGGAATGGGTCCATAGAAAATGTGAGGATGGATGCTGAGAAAATTCTTGAGGTTCTTGGACAGGATAGTCCCGAGTTAGATTTTAGACTGGCTTTGGATGGATTGCGTGTTAGGCCATCAGCTTTTCTCGTGAGGGAGGTTCTGTATGGGATGTTGAAAGGCATAAACTGCGAAAACAAGGGGAGATGCGCTAAACTGGCGTACAAATTTTTTCTGTGGTGTGGGCAGCAGGAGGGTTACTGGCACACTGCAAATTCCTATCACTTAGTTCTGCAGATATTTGCCGCGTGTGATGAGTTTCAAGCGATGTGGAGGCTTGTTGATGAGATGATTGAGAAAGGATTTCCAGCTACTGCTCGCACTTTCCACATTTTGATTTGCACTTGTGGTGAGGCAGGGTTTGCTAGGAAGTTGGTGATGAAGTTCATTAAGTCAAAATCATTTAACTACCGGCCCTTTAGGCACTCTTACAATGCAATTCTCCATTGTCTTCTTGTTTTAAACCAGTACCGTTTGATTGAGTGGGTTTACAGGCAGATGTTGCTTGATGGTTTTTCCTCTGATGTTTTGACTTACAACATTGTTATGGTAGCAAAGTATAGACTTGGAAAATTTAATCACTTTAACTGGTTGCTTTACGAGATGGGTAGAAATGGTCTTTCTCCTGATTTTCATACTTACAACATTCTTCTTCATGTTCTTGGTAAAGGAGATAAACCTCTTGCAGCTCTTAATCTTCTAAATAGCATGAAAGAAACTGGTATAGAGCCAACTGTTCTTCATTTCACCACATTAATTGATGGACTAAGCAGAGCTGGAAATCTAGAGGCTTGCAAATATTATTTTGACGAAATGATAAAAAATGGGTGTCTGCCAGATGTGGTGGCATACACTGTAATGATCACAGGATATGTGGTGGCTGGTGATCTTGAAAGAGCTCAGGAAATGTTCAATGAGATGATTTCTAGAGGACAAATCCCAAATGTATTTACATACAATTCCATGATTCGTGGATTATGTATGGCCAGAAAGTTTGATGAAGCATGCTCAATGCTACAGGAAATGGAGGCCAAAGGTTGTAGTCCAAATTTTGTTGTCTATACTACATTAGTGAGTAATTTACGGAATGCTGGAAAGCTTGCTTTAGCACATCAAGTGATAAGGCAGATGATGGAGAAGGGGAAGTATACCCACCTTATTTCAAGCATCAAGGTGAAAAGGCGCAAGAAATAGCAGATATAGATTGTCTCATAGGGGATTTTAATCACTGGGTTTTCAAGTAACTCTGATGGTTATGCAGCTAGTTATTAAGCCGGAGAACCAAAGTATGTGATTTCTCCCTTCTAATATATATTTTCTTTAGTGACTATTATACGACATGTAACCCTGAATCTTATCATTTTATTTTAATATGTGATCAATGCCAAGCTTGTTATTTGTGTTTATCCTTCATGATACTACTTTTCAGTTAGTTGATTCAATCCTATAGCTGGTGGAGAAACTGGCGGCAAGCAATAATGCAGGTATTTTGGAGGTACAGATGATTGTATGGTATTAAAATGATAATGATAATAAGAAAATAAATGACAAAACATGCTGCATATACTCACTTCCACATTATTTTCCTGCAGCTTGACCTTATAATTGGAAACAATGAGAGCAACGAGTTGTTGGTCATCTCAGTCACTGATCAAATTTCTCAAATGAAGCAAGCTTGTATCAGATTAGAATTGCAAGCTGTTTCTGAAGAGCTTCATGAGCATTTTTTCACTTTACTGGTATCCAATCACACGTCTTTGTTGCTGGGGCTTCAAGGACAACCACTTCCAACATAAAGTTTGAGCAGCACGTTCACTTGCTTTATTGTTTCGTTGGCTCATTTGTCGGCTAGGTATCTTGCACCTTGTTATCTCACCGTAAGCGGTACATGCTGATTCTTAACCTGCCATCCTTGGCTCTTATGAACGGTATTTGCTGGTGCAATGCATATTATTCATCTTCTTAGGCATGTGTTACTGCTGTGCATATGCAAATAGGCTCACAACAAGCTATTGTAGATGCCTTTGGTGTTGGACATATTGAAGTCCGCTCCTGTAGATATAATATAATGTTTTGCCTCTAAAAAAAGTGAAAAGAACTCCCTTCTATAATCTGCATATCTAAATCTACAATTCATTGAAGTTGATTTTTGTTGTATACCAACTTCCATTACTTTCTCATTCAATTCAAAATTTACAAGGTAGAAAAAATATTATTCATTTCATTTATATATGCCGATGTCTTTCCAGTTTATCTTACTATTTTTTATGTCTCCAAGATTTTATATAGGCCAAAGAAATTGTCTATTTTTTATGTTTACCAAATACATTGTAACTTAAATTGTATTCACATACATATAATTGTAACCGTACCAAATTTACAAGATATATTTTGGAAGGGAATGAGTATTATGTTCTTGTTGATTAAATTGGTCAATTATATTGGTTAGCAGGGTGACATGTCAATCCATTATCCATGCAATCAAGGCATGAACCCTTAGTAGTTGTCTAGTTGAATACCGCTAAGTGAAAAATCTAATCTTGGAAATTTGAAATTTCCAATTTCCAATTATTTTCTTGTTTCTTTTTTTCAAGGCTTCATTGATGTCTAGATTAATTTGTTGATGCAAGCATCATGAATAGGTTTGACTGATTGGTGATATAGTGTTGCACTCTTGCACGTATCTTTCAGTAACTACTCAGAAAATAAAAAATAAATATAAAAAACCCTTAAATTTGCAAGTCCTTTCACTCCTTTGCCCTACTTTACATATAATAATGAGATTGAAGAGAGAGAACCTTATATATTGATTTACTTTCTTTGCCTTTACATCTTTGGCCTTCCATGCATCCTATTGAATATTGATTGTTATAAAAGGAAAATGAGACAATTTCTTTCATCCGATGAAATAGATCAATCTTGGCCTATATTTAGTAACAATGTAACATCATCTGTCATTGGCTATGTCATGATAATTGCCAGTCCCCAAAATTCTTCTGTGGAATGTGGACACTAGTCGCCACAAATAATGTTGATAAGATATAGATCCATCATTAATACATATGTTAAATATAAGGTCAATAACTATAATTCATAACGGTGGCACTTATATGCTTAAAGATGCACAATACTAATATCAGTCATGTTTATTGGAACTGTTGGAACCATGCCATAAATCCAAATTGATTAGGCATTCTTAGAACAAAATATTGAGCCCCAATACTAAAATGACCATGCTTATAAGCCATACCTAACTAATTACTTTTAAAAAATGATTAAATCAAAATGCTTTGCTCAGCAAGCAATATTGTGCACGAGCCGTCTCATAAAGAAATTAAGAAAAATTTGAAAATCACTTTTGTCTTTATCAATTGTTTTATTAGAAAGGCTGGATTTTGCTAGCATCTTTGGACTTTGGTGCCATTGAGTTAAGAGAAAATGACCCACAAGCGAATAGGAAAGGAACTTCGTGATGGCCAAATAACTTCTTGGCCTTATTACATAACCAAACTTTACCACAATTCATAACCGTATGATATGAAATTATGAATAAAAGAGATATAGATGTTGTCATAGTCACAATAACAATACCCTAATAGCCATTTGCATAATAAACTAAAATAAAATATCTTGCAACAATTAATAAGTAGAAAACTAGAGCTATCTGAAATTTGCAGCTTGTCAATTACCAAAGCTTCTCTTATATTGGAAAAATGCTAAAAGGAAAATAGAAAAAATAAATGGAGAGAATAGGAAAAGAAACTATTTTATCCTATGAAAATTGAAAAACATTGTCTAATATTTATTCTCTGTTAGTCAAATTTTGGGAATACTCTATTAAAAAACTCATTTGCATCTTGGCAATTGATTTATGCAGGAAACAGCAGATTTGAGAAGAAGAAGGGGGAAAAAAAACTATAGACAACTATGCATCTTATAATGGCTTCTGAATATAAGAAAAATATGCAAACCAATTAAAAATAAAAAATAAAAATAAAAGGGTGAAGAATTGTGATAAGACCAATGAGATAAGTATTGGGGATTTTTTTTTTTCATTTCTTTTCTTCCTTCTTTTCCTCCTTCTTCTCTTCCTTTTTCTCTTCTTTCTTCTCCTCTTTCTTTTCTTCTTTCTTCTCTTCCTTCTTCTCTTCTTTGGCAGGTCCAACAGATATGATATCAACCTTGCCAACTTTCTTGAGCTTCTTCACAATTGCCACTGTGTCCATTTGTCCAATCACTGTTAGCTTCTGCTCCTTTATATCTGCTGCTATTGAATCAACTCCTATATATATATGTGTTCATCAAAATTAATCAGATCACAACCTTATATTATATTATTAGTCACATATTAATATGAAATTATATATGAATTCAAGGTATAAATAAATAAATAAAAATAAACTATACTCACCAAATATATCTGCAGCTGCTTCAATAGCTTTCTGCTTTGTTTTATCATCAGTCATAGTCAAAACCTTTAACACAACCTTCTGCTATATGGATCCATAGAAAGAATACACAAAAGGGTGTTAAGAAAATTAGTAAAGACATATAATTTTAAATTAATTAATCATAGATATGGTATTGGATCCAAGAGGAAGAAAGAGAGAGAAGTGAATGTACCTGAGCCATTTGAAGAGGATCTAGCTAGGCTAGAATAATGGTGTGAAACAAACTTGGGAGTAGAGTGTTGAGGCCTTAAATATGTACTAAGACTAAGAGGGTAAGTTAATTATTTATACTTATATATATATATATTTATGTTACTAATACTATATGTTAGGTGAATGGTTATGGGGTGTGACTGTGAGAGAGTCATANATTCTTTAAAAAAGATTAAAAAGAAAAATATTCAATTATATTACATATATATTAAAATTAATCATTAAATTATATATAAAAATATAAAACATACATTAAAAATAAGTTAATAATGATTAATTTAATAGTTTATTTTTTGTGCATATATAATATTTTTATATTAATAATGCAATTTATAAGAACTTAGAGTTTTAACTTTACTAGGGATAGTCATCTATATGAATCAGTTCACTTCCAATTAAATAATTTTCATTTCATCCGTTATTGTTATCATCCCTTGTGGGAAAAAAAATTGGTCACGCCAGGGTTGTACACTTGTACTTATTATAATAATGATGATAATATTCATACGTAAGAGAATTGAAAAGGATCAAAATAAATATAAAATAGCAAAATTGCTATATGGATTTTGGTTAGACATTTGTTTGTTTCATCAAAAGAAATTCAAAAGTTTAAGAAAATTTGGCCATCATGATTATTTTTTTTGCCTTATATAAATAAATGAATTTTTTCAATAAAGAAAAAAAAAAGCTAGTATATTGGAAAAGGTAATTTCTAGGGAATGTTTCTTATTCTTCTTTTGTAGCAGGAAAGTTTGAAAATATCTATTGAATTTTCAATAATTATGTAACAAGATCAAGCTCAGAAGTCTATGGTGTTTCAAAATAAAAACAAAATGCAATACTCAACTTGGTGGTAGATAAATATTAATTATTAGTTAATTAATAATATTAAAAACCCATGATAAGTCATTTCAAAATTTATGCTTTCTTTACAGTGCCAATGAGGCACCAACCCAAATTTCTCTATCAAGACAAAGAATCATTCAATATAAAATAATTTGAAGAAAAGCATTGTGACTTAACAGCAGACATGGGCACGGCTTACATTTATAATGTTGGTTTTAGATTGTTGTCTGTTCTAATATATGCTATATGCTTTCATCAGAATATTTTCTCAATGTTGCACAAAACTATTTCTTAATAATGGCACCGCAAAATTAAACTTTGAAAGGTTAGAAGATGAACTAGTTTTTATTAGAATCATTTAGTATATCTATTGATATCAATTTTGATCTATAAATATTCGACACAGAAAATTCAAAATAATGATAAGTGTTTCTTGGTTAATAGAAAAAACTTCTTTCGACTAAAGAAACAAAGGACATTTGAGGTCAAAATCGAAAGGCTAATAGCTCAAAATAAGTCAAAAAGTTGTATCAACATTACATGGTCAAAAACAGATACGATACAAAGAATGTGAGACTTGAAGAATAAAGAAAACGTAGGAGTACTATATGAAAATTCTTCAGGATTAAGATAAAATCATGGCCTGAAAAAAAAAAAAAAGAGGAACCAAGATAGTAATCAAGATCTTTTAAGAGCAGGTTTATCTTTAAAATCTATAAATAAAAAAATTTAAAAGAAAAAAAAAGCTTCAATCAACAATACTAAATCATCACTCAAATTTATAAACACTTCTCAATTTCAAAATTTCAATGACGTAATAGAAAAATATGAAATACAAGTGCATGTAAGTGTTAAAAGTTAACTACTTTATTTTAATTTGTCGTTTATATTTGATTCATTTTTCTTTCATTTTTTACATTTTGTTGCTATTCTATTTCCTTTCCAATTCAATTTTATATTTATTGATTTAAAGCTTTTTTCTACTCATTTATTTATTTATTTTACCTTATTTATTATAAATTTGTCACTAATAATTTTAACGTAAGTCACTTCGACAAATAATTTCTGAATCAAGTTCACTCTTTTTCAAAAGAGTCATATCTGGTTATTTGCTCCTCAAATTAAGATCTTGATACAAAGTCAATTCGATATTCTGTCAAACAGTACCAAAAAATCGAGTAAAACAATATCTAAATATTTATTATAAGATATTACATCTTTATTATTTTCATTCTCTTAGTACAAACTTTTTTATATTATATCATTCTATACAACTTAAATATACACACATTTTTTTATGACTTTCTCTTATCTTTCTAATATGAAAAAGGAATTTGAGATAATATCTTTTTGTAAGTTCACTAGATCGAGCATATCTATATATAATCAATGAATATTCATATATAAATTTGTTGTGGAATTATACAACTTATGAGTTATATGTCTGTTGAACTTTTATTTACTTGTTCAATTACAACTTTTACATGAAGAAACGAAAATATATATTTAATTAAATGATAGTAATATAATAAAAATAAGAAAAGTGGTTCATATATATTGTTTGTGTAGAGAAAAGTGGTTGAATAAATTAATGGTTCATTCAAATTCAATGGTTCGAAGTTGAAATTACAGTGTATTGGTGGGTCAAGTTATTTAGGGCAACAATTGGAAGGTACCATTATTTAATTTTTCTGCTGCTCCTTTTCTAAATCAATATTCTCTTTACTCAAAAAGTCGAAATGGAATTATTTATGTAAAAGACACTTCTACTACCCTACATCTATAGTACAACAGTAACTACCAATCCAATTGGTGGTAATAATAAATTTCATAATGAAATCCAAGAAAAATGTTTTGAGAAATTCTTGGAGACCAATCATTTTCAGTATTTTTTTGTTATTATTTAATTAGTATAAATACTAAATTATTTTTAACAAATAAATTTTATTAATTTATGTGTGTAAACTCAAAAAAATATAAGTATAAATTATATTAATTTATATATCCAAATTCTAGTAAATATAGATACAAATTATATGTATATAAAATATAATAGTATATTTTATTGACCAAACCATTAAATCATAATAACATATAATAAGAATTATTTACTTTAAATTCTACTGAAATCGAACATCAATAATTATGTAATCAGAGGCGGAGCTAGATAAAATATTAGAGGAATCGAAAATATTTACACAATAAAATAAGATTAAAATAAAATTTAAGAGAGGCTAAACTGAAATTTACATATAATTTACATGTAAAAAATTAAAATTAGGGGCGACGATTGCCCCCTTTCTTTATAGGTAGTTCCGCCCCTTTATGTAATTGAAGAATTTTTATTTATGTATTTCAAAAATATATTATATTGATTTTTAAGTATATAAAAATTAGTTTGTCAAAGAGTTTAGTGGTTTAACAAATTTATTGAGAAAAATGAAATGATATTTTCTGTATGAGCATGATGGATATCTGACTATAATGGTGGTCAACAAGGGTGATATAAGAATAAGATCAAATCTACAGTTGCATAGAAGAAAGCAGGGCCCATATGTGATGTTCTTTCTTATTTTGCTTCAAATTCATGTGGCTTTCCCCACATGTGATGTTCAACTTTGAATAGCAGTCATCACTAAAACAAAGTAGGTGGAATTTGTCTCAGCAAGAAATAGGAAACAAAAGTTATGTTGGACATTTCTAAATTCTCATAAATCATCTTGTAACTTTAACATTTCCTATGTTTCCAAATGTGAAAAAAAAAAACAGTTAAAAAATGTACATGCCCCCAGTAACTGAGTCAGATACCAAGATTTTTTATTATCAATTTGCCAATGCCATGGTCAATAATGGAATTTCAATTGACATAATGATGTGTCACTTTGTGTCAATTTTGCTTTGTGTCAGTGGCAGTATGACAGGGATTCAAGAAAAATAATGTAATCTATGAAATATTGAAATATATGATGTATCAGTAATCAATATTGAACATAAGTACATAACTAGGTGGGAAAATTTGAATTTACTAAATGAGGTATCAATTGTTTATTAACCCTTATATACCATTTTTGTAAGCAATTATCCTTTAATATAAACCTATAATTTGACATATCTAATGTAGTACTTTGCACATCTTAATTATCATTTTTATATAAAGATATTTTTCTTCGAGTTAACAAGAAAAATAGAGATAAGAAAATAAAGGATATGTATTAAAGTTGTTGTTTACATGATAAAGAGTCATGTTATTTATAAGGATATTTCAAATTAATTTCATAAATATTTAGCTACCAACTATTAACTCTCAACTACTTATTATTACTCTAACACAACTACTTATTATTGTTCTAATACGAGTAGTCGTCATTTAAAATATAAAAACTCAATTAATTATGTTAATCATCTAAGATGTGTTTGATATATTATGACACATCATTGCGTTTGTAAAAAAAATATTAAAAAGATACTTTAAAAAAAATTATAAATTCGAATTGTGGAAAAACATGAAGCAAATAATAATTAAAAAAAATGAACAAATAATAATTAAAAACAGACAAAAAAAAAAACCTTGATGATTGTGGAAAAACATGACTCATATGATATGATATATGAACATGTCTTACATAATGGAGCATGCATGAGGGTTATCATCACTGAAGAGTGAAGCAAAGGCCTCATCAGAGGCCACAGCAACAGAATAAAGAGAAGGTGTATGGAAGAAAGTGTGAACTCCATTTGTAGCTTCACTCTTGTATGCATCATTGTAGTAATGGTTAACAATGTAAGTAGGGTACTTATAGAATGATGCAAAATGAGAATGCCCTGCTAGGAATGGCCATGGTTCTGCTACCTTCCCTGCACGTTTTATTGCCTTCAAAACCTTCTTCTCTTCTAATCCATACCCTTTAACTGTTATCTTTTGTGCCTCCATTTCCACTTCTACCTCATCTACTCCTATTATGTGCAAATGTACCACATTTCAAAATTCAGCATTCTAAAAACAAATGTAATAAACCATTACATCACTTTTTATTTTCTATATGGAGGCAAAAATGATGTTTCACAGAGTGATGAAATTTTTTGGTGTTTTTTAAAAGTGTGGAAAATACACAAATCAGATGGTCCGATTTCTATATTTCAAATTTTTTTTATTTTTTTTAACAGAAATCCCTCCGATTTCTATTCTCTCACAAATCTTTTGGTCCGATTTCACAAATCCCTCGATCCGATCTCTGTATCCTCACAAATTGGACGATCCAATTTCTGTAATTCTTACAAATCGGACGGTCTGATTTTTGTTTATTTAATTAAACGGTTTCACATTTGAGAATAACACCCTATCAACCCACATTTTGAAAAAACACCGTTACTATTCCAATATCAAAAACAAAATTTAGATGAATTTCACTGGTGAAATATGCAGTTATAAACAGATAAATCTTTAGATCAAAAAATATTTATATAGAAATATGTTTGTTGGTAGATCACTTTCTTCAATATTCAGGTGTTTTATATTCAGGTGTTTTACACCATCAGACTCATTTTTTAGTATATACACTAATAACATTACCATATTTAAATTTTTCAGCATATTACAACCAACATAAAATGAATTTGTTAAAAAGTTTATTAAATCTTTATGGCATGGACAAAAAAGAATGGGGAAATTGTATGTGTCAGATGATAATAGTTCAATGCATATGCAGAAGCCTAAAATCTTGGCTTTCTAATACTTGCTTGTACTTGTTCACTTGCCAACTTGTAACACAAACATTCCACATGGGATTTTTTTTAGAATAACTTAACATAAAAACTGTTCCTCTGGCACATATGTATATATGTCTACATATATATAAAAATAAAAGATATAAACAAAAAAGGTAGGTTGGGAAAAAAATATAATGTACCTTTGAGCTTGTAGAGAGCTCTCTTCAATTTTGAAGCACATCCCTCACAATCAAGATTTGGAACTCTCACCTCTACCATATTCTGCAGATCCATGCAACAATCTCAGTCACAAATGCTAACCATTCTGTGTTTATATGTGTCACAAAAGAGAAACAATAGAGAATAGTTACTTACAGACATTGTTAGTTTTTTTAAGTCTTAGACAAAAAATATGAACAAGCAATTCAAGTCCCTTTGTTTTTTGAAGTTTGGACTTTGAAGTAGCACTAAATTCAAACCCAGTTTGTGAGAGAGAATGATGAAGTGAATGGAATATAGCATCAAAGTTGATGTATGAAGGGTCTCTTTTAAACAGTTATAGGCTGAAAAAAAATAATTAAAAAGAAAAGTGTTATTAAGGTCTTGGAATTAAAAAAAAAAAGATAGCATGCAGAAGTAACAATAATAAAATAGTTAATAATAATATTTGAGGCGTGGGAAGTGGATCCCAATTTTGAGGCACAGCCCCTCACTTTGTGTCTGCTTCTCTCTTCATTGAAAATGGACCACCATGTATTTTGCTTTTCAGCTTTCTCTCTTTTGTTTGTGACACAACACAAAATGATAACTACCTGCATATGTTGTTGTGTAGGACATTCTCTAAGGATGCTGCATGGGGTGGGTGTCTCCACTTAATTTATAGATATCATCTTCAATTTAAAATCTGCAATCATGTACTTCCAAGCATTCTATGTAGAGTTTCTTATGCAGACCAATCATACAAAATTAGAAAATTTTAACTAGAATTTTTGTCCAAAATACAGTGGTGGTTAAACCATATATTTCATCTATTTTAAAATAAAAATTTAATTTTGATGCACTGACAGTGTAAAACGTCGTTCTTTTAGATGATCATTCACACGGTCAATGTAAAAAGTAGTTATTTTTACTGATGTGTCATTGCGTAATTAAATGCACATGTAAAATTATTTAACACTAATAGTACATTAAAATTAAATTTTATATAAATAATTGTAGCTTTAACTTTTTTATGCATTTAAAAGTCAATGCTACTAAATGTTAAATAGATTTAGATACATTAGTGTTTTAACATGTCAAAAAAGTTAAAATGATAATTATTTTGAAACGAAAAGAGGAGATAGTTAATATAAATGATTATATTATTGTCAGGTTATTTTGACAATAAAATTCTTGTTAAAATTTTAGTTCTTTTAATGTGTCAAAGGGTATACTTATATTTGAAAAACAAAAAGAAAAACATGATCTTTCTTGAATTAGAAAAAGGTATTATGATTATGTTTAAGAGCGGATGTTTGTGCCTATGACATACATTGCATAATTTCTGCTGCTATCAACATCACTGCACAATTTTAAGGATAGTCATCAGCATAATTTTATATTGGCAAATGCACCAAAAATTCAAAATCCTTTTCATTATTGCCCCTTAAAGTTTGGTTTATGCTTGTTGCTGCAGTCCTTATCAAAAAGTTAATCCAAAAGAAGCCTGATCTTTTAACTACATAAATTTAATATGGACCTAGCTAAGACTAAATAACTAATCTAGATATATATTCTTTTTTAATAAAGCTTTGACCAACTATGATATGTTCTTTAGAAACAAAAGAATTAAAGCAGATAATATCTCTCTCAACAAAGCATCTTTCCAGAAAGAAAAGGCAATTCTTGCAAACTAAATAAATTAAAACTTTTAACAAAAATATGTGACACAATAATGAAGAAGGATTGTGTATAGAAAATGGTGAACAACTCACAAACTACCTATATATATATATATATATTCTTCATAATATCCTCATTCATCAGTGTGCAGCAGCAACAATATATTCTGGCATGCATGTGATGAAAAAGAGCAAAGTACACACATCATCATCATCATCACTTTGACACCAATTTATCAGCAGATGGAGAGAAGTCAAAGAAAGAAAATCAGAAAAAAAAATGTGAAGATAGAAGGACTTGACATGCTTTATAGCATAAAGGTTGCTGTTTCCAGAGCCATATATATATAGGAAAATTAAATTTTCAAGTCTACCGTCGTATCGGTGTTTCAGTAATTTTTAATCGTTGATCTTAATTATAATAAATATATATAATATATATAATTAAAATTAACGATTAAAAATCACTGATACACCGATATGACGATACACTTGAAAATCTTCCATATATATAATACGCACTTTATACTCTTGAAACATGGACCTCATATAGCATTGAAAATCTAATCATCTACCATTAGGAAAAGTTATCATAACTTACCCAATTTTATATAACCCTTTATATCATAGATTTTATCATGAGAAACCTATAAGGCTATGGCATCTATCTAAGTGCATCTATATTAATAGGATCTCTCTAGTTAGTTAACACATTATAGACTTTGTTAATTAGATTAAAGAATATGAACATGCATGTACTAATATATTAATTTAGTATATTTATATAAGTTCATATATACAAGAATGATGTGGACAATGCAAGTCTAATAGAACATTGGTATTTAACTGAATTATCAATGAATCACTAGAGCGTTCTAACTGAAATAATCTCTATAATTAGTTGATTTAACTGAGGAAATAATCTCTAATAAAATAGAATAATCTCAGAAAGTTGGCAAATATATAATAACTACAACAACAAAGGAAAGTGACTTGGTAGAAAAAGCAGAACAGGTTGAATTAATTTTTTAAAATACACATAAATTTAAAGCAATACTAAAATTTACTGAATCTATTTCGTATGTACGGTCTGTAAAATATATTTTAATTTTTATTTTTTGAATATTAAAATTCATTTTACAATTCATATAAAATAAATCCAACATATTTTGACACAATTTTAAATTTATATGTTTTTTAAAAATATTTTTTAATATTTATTTAAATAAAAAACTCCACTAATTTTTTATTTCTATTTTATCATGTTTCGTCTATTTAATTATTATTTTTTTAAGACTGCTTGATGTATCCACATCCTTTGGTTTGGTGATGCCATGTTTCCTTTCTCTTTTTACGGATCTCTGACACTAAGTTAGTTTACTTTGATATTCCATATTTTTTAATTTTTATCCTAAAATATCTCGCTAGGAAAATATTTTCCATGCTCTCTTAACTAAAATAGATAAAGCTTACACACATGATTCATTGCCAAACTTTTCCTAGACTCAAGTCTCAAATTCAATGGTTGTAAACAGAGAAGAAAAAAATAATAATAACAACACTAAGCTAATTAGAAACCAATAGCAATAAGTTTTAAAAAATTAAAAAGCTCGGATTATTTTGGGCCTAGGACCAAAAAATGCATTGAAGTTGGGCTTCTTTTTATGGCCTGTTTAATGGAACCCATTTCAATTCTGGTTCGGAAGGTGTAATTACTAAATTACCCATCCGTCATAGCAAATAACAGTCGCTAGCTATTTGGATAAGGCTTTTCACTTGGTGGAAGAAGAAGCACAAGCTTCTGAGTCCTAACAATGGCGTCCTCGGTTACCTCTTCTCTTCAAATCAGGTAAAAAAAATTTACCTTTTATCTCTTACTATTACTATTTCTTGTTTCCTCTTTGCGAATTCAGTTCCTCTTCAAGCAAATAATAATTTGCTGTGCTGCAATTTTGCATTTCTACTGTTGTTCAATGATGCTGATTATATGGTTTGAAATGTTGAATTACAATGAATTCAAAACTCATCCATTCTGGAAATTCAGCTTCTCTTGTCATAGGAGCACACAGTCTCAAACTTTGACTCTGCCCAATTTTTCTGAACTCTCTCTCATTGCTTCAACATGTAGATATAGTTTTGCTTTTACTTCCTGTACAAGCTTGGGTCGACGAATTATGTTCATACTTGGGGAAATTAGTGGGTTTTGAGTTAACTGAGTCTGGTTATCAAGATGACCATAATTGTAGACAATACTGTGATAATTCATGTTTTTGGATGTCAATGAAAGAAAGATGCATTCTTGGTATTCGATGAAATGCTTGTGAGGAGAAGGGTAGCATTTGAGGAATGTTGGTACATATCTGAATATGTTTTTTATATTGTTAGAGCTACATGTGAAAGCTTGAAGAGGAGTTCAACGTGAAATCCTCCAAAAAGTTTTACATGGTTAATAGATTTTTCCTGCTATTGTTATTATTATTATTATTATTGTTATTATGTGAAGCTTGTGTTGTCTTCTAGTAGGACATTGCACTTTACTCCTGTTTGAAATTGCACTTCTCGAGAAACCTCACTGGTCATGTGCTATCCTATTTCAGCAATTTGAAGACTACCGTTTTTGGTGAGCAAAATAAGCTCAGAGTTTCAACTCTTACTGCGAGAAATGTTGGCTTCCGTAAAATGACTACAGAATGTAAGGAGTCACGAATTGGGAAGCAACCAATTGAAGTGCCATCCAATGTTACAATCAAATTAGAAGGGCAGGATATACGGGTAAAAGGTCCCCTGGGAGAACTTGGATTAACTTATCCTCGCGAAGTGATCGTTGAGACGCAGGAATCGGGCGCTCTAAGGGTTAGGAAGGCAGTCGAAACTAGAAGGGCCAATCAAATGCATGGACTTTTTAGGTACTTCATTTTACTGATCCCTCTTGTATTTGGGACTTAGGAACACCTCTTGCTACAAGATTTAATCTATTAGTAGTAAACAAATGTTTTGTTTTCTATGCTTGCGCCTTATGGTGGTAAATTTATAAAATTTTTTACTCATATGTAGATGTTAAATTCTTATGAACTATGACAAGAAAACATTGGTAGGGTATGCTTTGTAATTAAGTGTTGACTAGACGACCTAGTAATTAGGATATGCTTTTCTTAGGAGAATTTAACTAAATGAATGAATGTGATCAGGACGCTAACAGACAACCTGGTTGTTGGAGTTTCTAAAGGTTTCGAAAAGAAACTTCAACTGGTCGGTGTTGGGTATCGTGCCACGGTAGAAGGAAAAGAGATAGTGCTGAATCTTGGATTCTCTCATCCTGTTAAGATGACAATTCCTGATGGCCTGAAAGTGAAGGTAGAAGACAACACCAGAATCACGATCAGCGGATATGACAAATCTGATATTGGCCAGTTTGCTGCTTCAATTCGTAGATGGAGACCCCCAGAACCATACAAAGGTAAGGGTATCAAATATGCTGATGAAATTATAAGGAGAAAAGAAGGAAAAGCAGGAAAGAAGAAGTAACTTTGGCTTCACTTTTTCATTTTTTCATTTATCTCCCGTTGATTTTCTTGTTTGTTAGTAATGGAAAATACTAAAGTTCCAAGCCAAGAAATTCATATCGATTATCATAAGCTAGAATCACATCTCTCCCTATGGTCTTTTAATCATAGCCAACATTATTATAACGTCAATGTCAATAGTGTGGTTAGGAAAAGAAAACTACGATACAAGTTCTTCTGGTGAATGGTAATGGGTTTGAGTGTTGTAGTTAAAAAAAGAAAGAGATTAAATTTTGGATTGCCAAGCCGAATTGCCTTTTAGTTGGGTATCTTAAAGGTTTATTTTAATGGGATGAATTGCTTCAAATTGTTGTTAAGGTATACCTTTGAGCTCATAAGAAATTTATAGAAGTATTTATAAATCATCTACACTACCAGAAAACTTGTAAATTGAATTCAAATTATGACAATAAGAGTAAAAGATCAAACATTGTGAATAACTTAGGCTAGAAGGTTTGCCTTTTATCAATTCTTTTGGAAAAGTGATCTAAAAGGACATGAGCATAGGTTTACATCTTGCCCATTCGTATGTATTTTGTTCTTAAAAAATGTTATATGCACAGTAAAAGCCAACTACCAAATATTTCATTATGCATTGGTGTATATTTATATGGCCAGGTCTATGGTGGCACAAGAAGTGGTGCCTAGTGGTGGCCAATTGTTGACTCACCAATAGATGTGTGATACCTGGCCAAAAGAATGAAAGATTATGAAAGGAAACTTGCTTAATTTGTAGTGAGAAATTGAGAATGATAAAGATGCGTAACTCATCAAATGTTAGGAAAAAATAGAAATTTGAGCACCAACTAGTGGTGGCCAATTGTTGACTCACCAATAGATGTGTGATACCTGGCCAAAAGAATGAAAGATTATGAAAGGAAACTTGCTTAATTTGTAGTGAGAAATTGAGAATGATAAAGATGCGTAACTCATCAAATGTTAGGAAAAAATAGAAATTTGAGCACCAAAAATTGAATCTTATGATGTGGGCTGTGTACTAGGCCAACAAAAACATAGAAAACAGGAGATTTAGTGAGAAGGGTGAAAACTAAAGAGAGGTTGAGTAGATTAAGCGTTTTTCATCAGGGTGACAATATATGTCTTTTGGGTAAAAAAGAGATAGAATTTATTATTATTTATTTATTCGGTGAGTTTACATAACAGGTGTGGTACGTTTGGTTGAAGTATTTTAATAGAGTTTGGGCTATCTTGAGAATCATCAAAGAATTTATTGAGAGTTGGACTAATATACCTAGTAAAAAAGATAAGCAGAAGATGTGGGATTGGAATTTTATTTTTTGCAGTGATTTATAATATTTGGTTAGAATGCAATGGCAGAATTTTCAATAATAAAAAAATAGGTGTTGAGCTCATATAAAGAAAGAGGTTTTTGAGTTACAAAAAATAAAATGGTATTAATCTTTTTTATTGTTGATAGTATTGTAAAAAATAACAGTAAATTGATAATTTTTATGTTTTGTTTTTTTTTTTATTGTATTTGTTTATTTTGTTGCTTTACTTTAGTGTATTGAATTTTTTTTGGTTTCAAACAAAAAATTGATCGCTTTTTTCTAAGGGCGCCACTCATATATGGACGCGAAAAACAACTTGTGGTTAAAGACAATAATATTTCTTCAATGACTACGGAACGTGTGTCCTAAATTTCAATTAAGCAAGTATCATTATATTAAACTAATCGGTTCAAGCTTCCTTAATTTATAAAAAGATTGATTTTGTGATTCATTATGCTCATTAATTTTATATTGTTATTCAATTTTTATTTTATTTTTTAAAATTCAATAAAAAATATTTTTTGTATAATCAAAATATTATAAAATTTTAAAATATATTCATTATTTTTTTAAATGATATTTTGTATTAAAATTAATAAAAAATATTTTTTTATTGAAATAAAATTATAAATTTTGAAGACATGCTCACCACTCTTTTAAAATTATATTTTTCACTAAATTTTACAAAAAAAAATTGTCAAAGCACACCAATTATAAATTTCTAAAACATTCTTGTCACTCCCTAAAATTATAATTTGTGACAAATTCTAAAAAAAAATGGTCAAAGTAAACTATTATAAATTAAAAAAATATCCTAATTATTCTTCTAAAATTGTATTTTGTACCAAATAAATTTTTAAAAATATCCGTTATTCTCTTAAGATTATATTTTGCTTAAATTCTATAGAAAACAATTTTTTTGTCAAAGTAAAAAGTTGTAAATTTCTAAAATATACTCATCACTCTTTTGAAATTATATTTTGCACTATAAATTATATTAAAAATAATGTGTATATGAACACGATTTATTTATGATAAATAGAAGTATCCCCTTAAATATGTTATAAAACTTAAAAGAATGAAAAATACTATCTTTTGTTCCAAATAAATATTTAGTTTTAAAACTTTATTTGGTTCCAACAAGAAGAGACTAACTAAAGAATTAAGTAAACAATATTTATTATTGTTTTCATTACATGGAGTGGAATAAAACGGTTCACAATGCTCATTGGTCATCTTTTTTCTTTTTTAAAATTAGATGTAAAATAAAAAATACTTTTTATATTAATTAATTTTGATCTAAAATATATTTTTAGAAAAGTTATGGTTATGTTTTATAAATTTATAAATTTTTACTTTTACAATTAATTTGTAGACTTTGATACAAAATATAATTTTAATAGAATAATAGTATTTTTAGAAATATATAACTTTATTTTAATAAAAAATATTTTTAGTATTGATTATATTGTCAGAAGAGTGGTGAGTATGTTTTAAAAATCTGTAACTTTTTATTTTGACAAAAAATTCTTTTTTGTAGAGTTAGGGCAAAATATAATCTTAAAAGAATGATGTGTATTTTTAGAAATTTATTTGGTACAAAATATAATTTTAAGAGAATAATTAATATATTTTTTAATTTATATAGCATTTTATTTTGACACATTTTTTATGGAATATACCACAAAGTATAATTTTAGAGGGATGATAAGAATGTTTTAGAAATTTATAATTTTTGTACCGTAAAATTTAGTAAAAAATATAATTTTAAAAGAGTGGTGAGCATGTTTTTAGAATTTATAATTTAATTTCAATAAAAAATATTTTTATTAATTTTAATATAAAATATCATTTCAAAAAATAATGAATATATTTTAAAATTTTATAATATTTTGATTATATAAAAAATTTTTTTATTGAGTTTTAAAAAATAAAATAAAAATTGAATAACAATATAAAATTAATGAGCATAATGAATTGCAAAATCAATTTTTTTATAAATTAACAAGGCTTGAACCCATTAGTTTAATACAATAATACTTACCTAATTAAAATTTAGGACACGTATTCGGTAGTCATCGGAGAAATATTTCTGTTTTTACCCCAGGAAGTTTTTGGGGTTGGCATAATGGCATGTGAGTGGCGTTTTTTTTTAAATAATATGTTCAACTGTGTACGTATATATACGTGTGAACAAGAGTGTCAACTATATCTAAGTAAATAAGCATTTATCTCTAAAAATGCTTCAAATCAAAAGACTCGAGAGCCAATAAATATAGATGATGGTGACAGCACCAATGAAGGGGAATGAATCCTCTCAGTTAAAAAAATTGAGATGATAAAATATGATCTTTAATTTTTTATTATTTTTTTATATTTATTTTTTATTTTATTTATAAAATTAATAATAAAAAATCACATTTTATTCTTTTAATTGTGAAAAAAATGAGAGAATCTATTCCCACTAATAAGATACTATCTATTAATAATATGTATGATCCCAACGCATACAAGAGAATAAGATATCCACTAAAATATTTATGTGCGTATTAAAAATGGGCTGAAGAAATCTTATAAATATTTTGTTAGTTTATTTGGGTACGTCTAAAACGAGTTCAACCATTATGTGCTTATTGAATGAGCCACATTTATATAGGTTATTAGATTTTATTAGATGAAAATTAAAGACTAATATAAAACAAGAATATTGATGGACTCTAATAAATATAGAATATCCTAGTACATAAATAAATGCTTTAAATAGTAATACTTTAATACACAATACTTTAAACGGCAATAAAATTTTTTATTCTTAAATAATTAAATATAAAATATATGAGTATTTTTTATTTATTAAAATTAATTATTGCAAAAAAAATTTATAATATTAAAAAATTATATTAAAACAACATTTTAAACTATAACAAACATAAAAATATAAAATAATTAAAATTTTATTTTATATTACTTGACAAATAATTAGATTATTATATTCAAAATTTATTAATTAACTAATTTTGTTAAAAATATTATTATATAAAATAATTTTTCATCAAAATATTTTGAAAATATAATTTATTTTAAATATTATATATAATATATGAAAATATAATCGTAATAAAGTTAATTATTTTATATTTTATATTTTTTAATTAAAAACAACATTTCAATATAAAATTTTTCTAATATTATAAAAATTTTATATAATAATTAATCTTAATGAATAAAAAAATTTATATTTTTTGTATTTATTTAATTTATATTTTTTAGAACAAAAAGTTTCTACCTTTATATAGTAAAATATGTGATAATTTTCTTAATATATGTTAGGGGTGGTAAAACGGGTCGAGTCCGTCGGGCCGACCCACCAAACTCTCTAAAAAAGGTGGATCGGACTAGAATTTGAAACCGGTCAAATTAAAAAAATTTGCCAAACCCACAAAATTTTTATGCACAATTTTTTTATAATATTAAAAAATTATATAAAAATGATATTTTAAATAATTATGCTGTAATAGATTTAATATGTTTTCTGATTTTAATGTTATTATATGATTATAATTATTTAATATATAAAAAAAATTACTAAATAGTATATATATATATGGGGGTGGCAAACGGGCCTAAACCCTCCGAGTCGGCCCGCGTAACTCGCCAAAAAAGCGGGTTGGGCTGAAAAATTGAGACCGTCTAACTCGCACCGCTTAAACCACGGGTTTTGGCGGAGCGGGGTGAGTTTTCCTGCCGGGCTTATTATTTTTAGCAAGGGGTATTTTTACAATTTTTTTTACCAAAACCCAACTTCCCCCAACCTAACTTACAAGAGAATGAAGATAAAAATCGTGTGTTTTGGATTATATTTATTTTGTTTTTGAGACAATATTTATAATTATATTTTAGATTATGTTTATTTTGTTTTGGGAATAATATTTATAATTACGTTTTAGATGAAAACTTGGTTTATATTTATATTTATTAGATATTTATAATTACAAAAACTTTTAATATTTGTGAATATAAAAATTATAATTTGTTTATAACTTTTAGAAATTATAATAGTTAAAAGTAAAAAATAGGAGAGATTTTTTTATGCCTTTATATATATTATTTAATAGTTAAAAGTAAAAAAAAAAGAGATTATTTGCGGTTCCATTTGCTCCATTATATTTATATCAATGATAACCTTCACAAATCCATTCACTCATCTTGCTCAAAAAACATTTTCCGACCAAAATGGACTATTTCTGCCTCAACTATTATACCCGAGGCTGTTGGTTGAGTGACTAAATATATTGCACTCGGGTTTGAATCTTAATAATGGCCAAATAATGTATGTGAGTGTGCTGTGTGATATAATATTTAGAATTTGAAGGTTGCTCAATCCATCTGATCGAAAAAAAAAAAAGAATACGTGCATGTCGTGTTGTTCTCGGTATATTATATATCTTTGTTTTGTTTGTTTTTTCTTTAATGAAATCAAATCTTCTAGCAAAAAGAAAATTATTGACCTCAAAATTAAGAATTCCTTATAATTCTTTTTTTATTATCTTTTCTTTTAATTTTTAACTTCAATAAAATTGTTCAAAGTAATATTTGTCAATAGAACCATCTTTATTTTAAAAAATAAATCACATAATTTGAACATATATACAAAATTATAAAATTAAATAAATAAAGTCACATAATTAGAAGTTAGAACATATATACATAATTTAGCGAATTTTTTTAATTTGACAAATTTTAAATTCTAACCCAACCCACATTTTTTAGCGAGTTTGGCGGGTCGGCCCGACGAATTCGACCCGTTTTACCACCCCTAATATATATATATATATAAAAGAAGATTATTATATATTTTATTATATAAAAATAGAAAATTTTAATTCTAAAAAATATAAAATAAAAAAATAC
>NC_029776.3:104685334-104687899 GCF_000817695.3 Arachis duranensis
TTTTAATGATTTTATATTTTTATGTTACTGTTTAAAATATTATTTTAATATAATTTTTTAATATTATAAAAAAGTTTTGCATAATAATTAATTTTATTAAATAAAAAATACTCATATATTTTATATTTATATATTTTATATTTAGTTATTTAAGAATAAAAGATTTTGTTACCATTTAAAATATTGTGTATTAAAATATTATTATTTAAAGTATTTATTTATGTATTAGGATATTTTATATTTATTAGAATCTATCAATGCTCTTGTTTTATATTAGCTTTTGATTTTCATCTAATAAAATCTAATGGTCTATATAAATGTGGCTCATTCAATAAGCACATAATGGTTGAGCTCGTTTTAGACCTATCCAGTTTATTTTTTTATATATATGATGGTTATAGTTAAACTTAACAATATAGATATGGAAGTTATTTTTTTAAATAAAACAAAATAAAGTTGAGGGGACGATATATTCTCGAAATCTCTATTAAGCTTTCCTACCAATAAAACCAACTCACTTTATTTGAGAGGCTCTGGGCACAATAATAAAATAATAACTAATTAATTATTACTATATATATCTTACAAAATAAATGACATTCATTTGAATAGGAAAGGTTCAAGTATCTAAAGAAATTGTTTGCGAGCTCCATTTGGGTAATAAATAATAATTCTCTATTTGTTAAAACTAGTTTATGTTCGGTACTTGTACGAGATAATACATAAAATTATATTAAAAATTTTATTAAAAAATTAAATAATATATATAGTAATTATTATTATAAATATTTTATAAAATTATAATTAAAATTAAACTCTCAAAATTTTTTCAATTTTAGTTTGTTAAGTGATCATCTCACTTGTCCGCTTAAACAACTATTAAAAGTTAGAATCTCGCCTTGTGTATATAGCGATCCATTGGCTAGCGATAAACCCTTAATAAAAGGAGTATCAATATGTGGTTAAACTTGGCAGGAGTTTTCGAATACGCAGGTACCGACCTGTCCATACCCGAATGAAAAGGGTAATAACTTGACTGAGTCGGGGCAGATTTTGCTCAAAACAGGTATCATCGGGTTTAGGGTGTACCTGCCCCCGAATATATACATATAAACACTTTTTAGGAATTAGGATTTACCTCATATCACACATGATTCATAACTTCAATCTATACTCTATAGCCATGCAAGATAAACTCAATCATCCTCACCTAAAATCTTCTTCTTCTTCACAAAAAAACCGCATAGCTCCTGTCATGTTGTTGCGTCCATCGCTGCTTACCTATTCACAACTCCCATCTTCCTTCACAGCCAGAGACGGACCCACGTTTAATATAGAGGGGGCATTTGCCCCCACAAATTTAAAAAAAAAATTAATACTTATATACATATATTATATACCACTTATTATATTATATTTGTCTCAAAATAAAATATAAATAGTTATTTTGTATTTTATGTTAAAAAATATTTTGTTAAACTTAACACATAATAATAATTATATTGTTAAATTTGATTTAATATGAAAAATAAATAAATATACTAAAAAATTAGTGATAATTAATTATATTATATTAGTTAATTAATTAATAATTAAATTAAAACTTAGTTTTCTAATTAAATACAACTTAAATTATTAGTGATTTTTTAAAAATTGTTTAAGATAAAAAAATATTATCTATGTATTAATATACTGTAATTATTTTGGTTAAAAAATTTATTTATACTATAAAAATTATAATAAGTAGATTTGACAATTAAGTAAAATAATTGTTTAAAAATATGTATAAAAAAATAATATTTAGTCATGTTAAAAAAAAGTCCTTATAAATATTTTTTGTTATTTTGAATATTATATTATGTGTATAAAATTATATTTTTATTATTTTAAATATTATAATAATGATTATGTGTATATTTCTAGTTCTTATCAATATGTATTAGATAGTTCTAATTTTAATTCTTATGATTATGTATTAGATAGTTCTAATTTTAAATTTTGAATATATCTAAACCAATTTAGATTGATCAAGTGATCGACTTAGTCGTCTGCTTAAATAAGTATTGAGGGTTTGAATTCTGTCTCGTATGTATAGCAACTCGTTGTCGGCCAATTGTAGATTCTTAAATGGAATTCAAATTCATGACAAATTAGTCTTTAACTTGTTGAATATCGTGGGAAGCAAAAAAATATATATACCTAAATTTTATTATATTTTTGTCCCTATTACTAAATTTTTCTGGATCTGTCACTGTTCACAGCTTATGTCATTATCGCTGCTTATCCCATTACCGTCGTTGTTGAGCCCGTCGCCACCATTCTCATGCGAGTTTCTTTTCTCTAGGTAAATTTCTCTCTCTTTCTCTCCCCCTCATTGTGAGTCTGTTAAGTTCTTCTATTCAAACATTGATATTTAAATTATAAAAAAAAATTGATTTTCATATTTTATAAAATATCATACTGGCGGTAATTGTAAATATGACGCTACTTAAAATTAAATAAAGTAACATAGATAAAACAAATAAAAAAATAAAAAATAACTTAATAATCTTGTATAAAATTTAC
>NC_029776.3:104689361-104702435 GCF_000817695.3 Arachis duranensis
TGATCAATTTGCGGATCGGATCGTATCCGCAATTTTCGGATCGGATGCGGATATTTACCGCGGATCTGCGGATACGATCCGATCCATGGACACCCCTATTGGTTATTGAAACTAGGCTGTTAATAAATTTTGGATGAAAATTTTAGGATAATTTACGTGAAAAAATAGTTTAAGGTTTAAAATTGCGTAAATGTCCTAAATCGGGCAATTTACGTTATTAAATTGTTTCATCCTTAATATTACGCAAATGCATTGTTTCCAAATCTAATACGCAAATACATTGATTCACAATTCTATATAAACCGCTACTGGCAGTAGCGGTTTATAGATGTGTATAAACTGCTACAACCAGCCGTGGTTTACATCGTTAGCAAAGAAAAGATGGCTTAAATTCATTGTGGAGAGAGTTGGTATCAACTTTTATATATTATAAATTAATTATCTTTCAAATTAAATTTTAAATATTATTTTTTGTTTGATAACCTAATATTTAAATAAAAAAATTAGTACCACTGTACAGAAAAAAGGTAAATAAAAAATAAAATTTCACTACTAGGTAAATTGAAAGAATACTTTTTCTTAAGGGTGTTCAAAACCAATCCAAACCAAACAAAACCGATTAACCGAATCAAGAAAACCGAAAATCAAAATAACTGAAAACTGAAATAACCGAAAAATTATGTTTTTGCAGTTTTTTGTTTGGTTCGGTTCGGTTTTTAATTTTGGTTAAGAAAATCTGAACTAAACCAAACCGAACCGGTATATAAATAAAACATTTATTGCCCTACTCTGCACTCTCAACCCTCGTCTTCCACTCTCCTCTGCCATCCTCCGGAGTCCAGACTGAAGCAGCCGCGAAGGAGCCTCTCTCCCCCTTATCCCCTCCTTCTCCCTCTCCCTTTCTCGTACCCGCTCTCTCTCCATCGTCTCCCACGCAGTGAAACAGCAGTAGTAGTGCAGCACGCACCATCGCCCTCCGTGAAGCACAGCGTAGCGCAGTCCAGCCGCCGTGTCTTCCGTCACACAGGTTTATTCTTGACTTTCTTTCTGAGTTTTCATTCTCTATCTGCCATTTTTTCCTTTTCTATTTTTGTTATAATTTTCTTCTTGATTATTGATTGGTGTTTTTTATTTTAATTTTGTTTTCTTGGTTCACTGCTATTATTAATTTTTTTTAATTTATTCTTCATTTTAATTTGTTTTCCAGTTCTTCTAGCCTCGTCGCCTCCGTCGCAGCATCTCCCTCTGTCGCAGCATCTCTGTCGTCCTCTGTAATGGAGCCTAAGCCTCAGGTTTATTTTTTTGTTCTGATTCTATTTTTTTAAATCTGGTTTAGTATTCTTATTGATTCTAATTTGGGATGAACACTTGGTTGGCTTGTTCTTGATTCTATGGCTGAGTTGTTGATTCTGATTTTATTTTTTAATTCTGAATTTTTTTGTTCTATGTGATTTCGGGTAATTCTTTTTTAGGGTTGATTCTGATTTTCTTGTTTATTCAATGCTAATGCAGGAAAGGAGAAGGTGAAAGAGGAAGAATGTGGAATTAGTGCACAACATGAAAATTTCAGTCTCTTGCCTTTTTTTTTTTTGCTTCTTGATTTTTCTGAGTGAGGTTGATTATTGTTCCATCTTCTGCTTCCCTTATTTTTACAAAATTGTTGATGATTTTAATTTTGTTATGTTTTTACTACTTTGTTAATGATTTGAGTCATGTTGATTACTTGTTTGGAATCAGTTTGGTTGTATTCAATGATTTTGTTTGTAAACTGTGTTTATTTGCTAAAACTTGTTATGATTCTAATTTTGGCCCTGTTCCCCTAATTTGAAGATTGAGAATCGAGAATACCTTTTAGAGGCACATTTTTAGTTTAGTTAAGCATTCATACTACTGTTTAACATTCATTTTTTCCTGAATATACAACCCTATTTGGTATTATTTGTTATAACTCAATTTCTGATTTCAGGTTCTTTGTTTGCTGAACAATTTTTTGCGATCTTGCTAGGAAACATCAAAATATGGCTGCTTTGCTATACAAATTAACGGAAGCAACTTTTTTTTCTTTTTATTGTGTTGAACTTTTCATGTTTTTGGATTATTGTATTATAATTTCTTTTGTTGTTGAACTTCTTGTATCAAGATTTTTGTTAGTTATTATGTTGTACGACTGTATTTATGATTTTGTGAAATTAAACTTGTTATTTTGTTGCATATGTTTTTGTTGAAAATAATATAGGACAGTTTTAGTGCATGGGAAATAACTGAGACTGAATTCATTTTTTGAGTTGAAAACCGAATAAACCGAATTAAACCAAGTCGATTTTAATTGGTTTAGTTTGGTTCGGATGGTCTCAGTAAAAAGACCGAATCAAACCGAACTACTAATATAAAATTGGATCGGATAGGTTTTTCTTAAAATTCCACTACTAAGTAAATTGAAAGAATACTTTCTCAGTTTCTCTACTGTAAAACACTATTTTGATCAAGTTTCAAATTTGTGCGCGATCACAAATTTTTGGTTTTCAGAAACGGCGTTAATAATCTCCAGATTAATAGACACACGGGAATGCAGATGGAGCCTGAAGACCCAACAGCGGCGGTCCTCTTGTGTGAAGTGGTGGTGATGGAGATCCTCTCTTGGCTTCCTGCAAAGCCTCTGACGCGCCTGAAGCTTGTGTGCAAGTCATGGAACTCCATCATCTCCAACCCTCACTTCGTCAAACTTCACCTTCACCGTTCACCCAAAAATAGCATCCTCCTCCTTACGCGAACAAAACCGCTCACCCTCGGCGAAGGAAAAAACTGGGACTTAGTGTTTAGTAGCGTTGAATCCTTCATCCAGAATCCATCATCCACTCTTGTTGCTCAAGAGAATCGCTACTCCCTATACGTAGAAGACTGGGTTGTGGGTTCATGCAACGGGTTGGTTTGTGTGGCCCATGCTCTTGACCACCCCAAGACCGATATTAGTGATATCTGGGTGCGTTTATTGAACCCTCTCACAGGGGGTATTTCAGAGAACTCGCCGTGCTTACGTGTCAATATGCACAATGTTCTTGGATTTGGGTATGATGAGTCAAGTGATAGTTACAAGGTACTGGCTATCATTTGGGATTCTTCTGGAACATTGATTACGCAAGTTTATAGCTTTGGTGGCAGTTCATGGAAGAGGATCAAAAGTTTTCCTGCTTTTCCGTTTTCTCCTGAAGTTAATGGCTACTTCATCGGTGGCACTCTTAATTGGATAGCTCTCCGTACCCCGCATGAAGGTGATTATGATTGGGATGCTGTTACACTTGATATGTTAACGCTTGTTTCTTTTGACCTGAAATCGGATACAAGTAAAGAGATTCCGCTTCCAAAGGGTATCGATGAGATCCCCAGTGAAGAGCCAACTCTGGGAGTTTGGGGAAATAGCCTGTATCTTCTTCATGATTACCAGAACACTCATTTTATTGCATGGCAAATGAAGGAGTTTGGAGATGAAAATTCTTGGACTCAATTGCTAAAGATTAGTTTTCACCATCTCGGTGTTGAATGGCTATCTCCACGATTTGTATTTGAGAATGGAAATGTCTTCATGTTGAGCGGCTGCCATAGTTCTGAGGAAGTTTTTTATGACCGAAGAGATAATAGTGTTAAACGCGTTAAATTCTCGTCCAACCCTCGTTACATCGTTGCATTTGATTATGTTGAGAGCCTGGTTCAGCTTTGTTAAAATTTGGTTCCTATTCAAAGTTTTGCTTCTTTAGCATTTTGTTCTGTCAGCAAAGTTCAGGTCATTGTGATTATTTTGGGTGATTCCTTACTTTGGCTACTTCTTGTTGTTGGATCCAAATTTGTAGACGGATCACTTTTATTTTGGCTGCAAACTTTATACATACAGGTGCATAAAATTCTAACATCCTTATCATGACTACTTGTTGCATAAGTTTATTAATTTTTGCTAATTGTTAGATGAAGTTTAAAGACAAATGAAGTTGCGTTGATTTTTTCATTAGTAAGAATCTAGAACATGATTTTCTGGAGTGAAGAATGATTTTCGCGACCTTCCCATCGTAAAAGTAATGAAATTTTCACTTTATTTAGTTAGTGGTTACTTTATCTTTTCATGACATATGTTTTGTATGGTGAACTAGCTTGATGGCAAGCTGAAATCTTATTTATAGTAGTCATGGGATTGGATTGTACTAATAGGAATGAATAATATAAAGATGGAAATAAATTATGACATCCTATTACCCTGCCAAAAGTACCCTAAGTATGCCCTATCTATGATGTAGATGCTCTATTTATGATGTATATACCTTCATTAGTTTTTTTCCGTGGAAATTATGTGGCTATGTGAAGGTGGTTTTGATCCTGTGTATCTCCATTTCCAATAGCGTTGGAACCAAAAAACTTACCTGCAGAGTATTGTTTCTAGTTCTTTTTTTCTTCGGAGTAAATTTGTCATGCAGCATATGATTTTTTGGATCTTTAGATACATGTCTAATAGGATAGCAACTAAAATAAGATTGCTTTCTTAGATTGTTACATACATGTCTAATAGGATGGTAACTATGTGTATTCTGAATTTTGTTGCTGTGAGATAGTTAATACGAAGAAAAGATGATGAAGTATTGACTAATGAGAGAATTTTTTGCCACTAGAAAAGTTAGATGTACTTAAGATCTTAAAATGATGTTGTAGAGGGATGGTTGGGAGGGGAGGGGTATCATAACAAAAACTTAATGAGGGAGCTGCTTTTAGTGTTCTATTGCTGTTTTGTCAACAAAATTATCAAGTCCAAGAATTACATATCACATTAGCAGCTGAAAATTTGTTTCAATGCACTAGAAAATATACTGCTAAAAGTCACAATTGACATTGAACTGTAAAATGATAAGTTTGATGCATTATGTCACAATAAGTTTCATGCTAAAAGTCAATTGACATTTTGTATTTTTTTAAAATCCTTCTTTCTCTCTCTTTGTTTAAACTTTATTCCAACAAATTTGGATCAATATTTATTTATTAATAGCTTGCAAAACTTTCATTGTGGAATAAGTGAATGGAAAAATAAGCGCGTATATGCAAGTTACTAAATTACGGACTTAGTTGTCAATGGAAATATAAACAATTTCTATCTGCAGGGTCTGGAAAATGTGACACCAATGATTACAAAGATAGACCAGAAGAGTGCAATAGAGCTTGAATCATATGGCTTGGGTACAAGAATGGTAATTCCTACTAGTAGTAGTTATAGTGATTAGATCTTAGCATGTTGCAACCGTAATGTTGAGAACTTTAGATGATACAATATTTGTAGCATGTTATTGCAAGCATAGGAATGTAAGCAGTGAAGATTAAGAACCAAAATTTTATAGAACTAGAAGCAGTTATTAGGTGATATATATGTGTGGTAATTCCTTTGCCAATGTTATTAGTTCCTTTAAAATATTTACTTGTTTTCATGATTTCCATGGGTGCTATCACATCTTATGGTCAACTAGACATTTTATGACAATATCTTGTTATATTGAAGACCAAGAGCAATATTTTCAATCTTAGTAATGATGTTTCTGTATGACGAGATATCCAGTGTCGTGTGTGCAAAAGATTATGGTCAATCCTTGGTTCTGGCTTGCAATTAAGTTGCTTGTCAACGGTTGACTTCTATGAATTCTTCTGAAATCATGCAAGTGGTTTTAAACCCCTGCATTTCATTTATGCATACAGAAGATCAGGGTGCCCTAAATACTTTTGGTGTTCCCTTAGTTTGACTAACTGTTGTTCCTGTTTATTCATCATGCTAATTTTGGTTCTAAATATGTTATTTGGTGAATTTATTTTGAATTTATTCAAGATAATGTCATGAAAAAGTGAGCTAGTATTTGCAAATTATAATATAATGAAGTTAGTTGTAAGTTAGGATATTGACACTGAATCTGTTTTTGATGTGAATTGCAATATTAACACCCAATATGTTTATCTGTTTAGGGTTTATTGCATTATTGTGGTAGATAGTAGAGTATGATTTAACTTTTTAAAATTTCAACCCTGTTAAAATTCAATTCCTCTTCAGAGTTATGCTTCTGCAGTTTTTTGTTCTTTAAGTTATTTTAAATGCTTGCCATTTCATGTAGGCGTAGGAAAAAGTTCAGGTCATTGTGATTATTTTGGGTGTTTCCTTATTATTGTTGGATCACAGATTACTTCAATTTTGGGTGTTTCCTCATTTTGTTCTGTAATGTTTGAAGTAATCTTATTTATTAATTTGCACGCAGATCACTTTAATTATGGGTAAAACTTTTTATATACACTAGTGGAAATGATCTTATCCAACAACACCTGAACAGAAGCAGAGAGTAATGCCCCTCCCACAATAGCAGCAGCCATATTTTCTTTGGTTTAAATAAGACCCTACAGTTACCAGTAAATTACAGTATTAGTTTACAAGAGAAGTAGTGTGTAAGTAAGGATTAATAGCACACAAATTTTTCACAAACAAGTTTCTTAGTATTTGATGGATTAACAATTATACTTTAATCGGTTAATGATGATTATTCTTAAGTAATTAATAATAAGTTAGAACAAAAGAATAGGATAAAATAGAGAGCCACGAGGACCAAAATTTGGTTTATTTATTCTATCAGCAGATGTTATTCCTGTCTCTCCTTCTAATTTTGGAAGAGAGAAAAAGAGAGAGAGAGAGAGCTTAATTCTTACCTTAGAAGTAGAATTTAATCAGAACTAGAATGAGACCCGCGCCATAAATTAATATGTATAAGTTGTATGTATAAGTTGTAGAATTTGAATATTTGTAACTGAAATTTTTTATAATAATTATTATTACGACACTTTTAATTTATGTTTATTGCATTTAACTAGTACTTGACGATTCAATTGAATAATAATAGATAAGAGTTTTTTGTTTTAATGTTTTAGGTACTTCATTCTACTGATCCCTCTTTTATTTGGGACTCAAGACCTCTTGCCACAAGATTTGATCTATTAGCAGTAATTAGTAAACAAATGTTTTTTTTACTATGCTTGCGCCTTATGGTGTTAAATTTATAAAATTTTACTCATATGTAGATGTTAAATTCTTATGAACTTTGACAGGAAAACATTGTTAAGACTTAAGAGTATGCTTTGTAATTAGGTGTTGACTAGACAACCTAGTAATTAGGAATTTAGGATATGCTTTTTCGTAGGTGAATTTAACTTCCCATTGGTAGTTTCAGGAATTTGTTGTTTTTGTCATGGAGCTTCAGATGTAGTAGCATCCTAAAAGCTTTGATTTAGATCAATGCTTGTATCTTTGAATTGCTTCTAATCTATACTATTTAACTACATACATTTCCAGATGCATATACATACACATATATTAACTCTTACATGTTTCACAAATAAATGAATGAATATGATCAGGACGCTTACAGACCCCAGAATGAATGAATGAAATGAATGAATGAATGAATGAATCTGATATTGGCCAGTTTACTGCTTCAATTCGTAGATGGAGACCCCGGAACCATACAAAGGTAAGGGTATCAAATATGCTGATGAAATTATAAGGAGAAAAGAAGGAAAAGCAGGAAAGAAGAAGTAACTTTGGCTTCACTTTTTCATTTTTTTTCATTTATCTCCCGTTGATTTTCTTGTTTGTTAGTAATGGAAAATACTAAAGTTCCAAGCCAAAAAATTCATATCGATTATTAAGCTAGAATCACATCTCTCCCTATGATCTTTTAATCATAGCCAACATTATTATAATGTCAATGTCAATAGTGTGATTAGGAAAAAGGAAACTACTATACAAGTTCTTCTGGTGAAAGGTAATGGGTTTGAGTGTTGTAGTTAAGAAGAAAAAAAAGAGATTAAATTTTAGTATTAACAAGCCAAATTGCCAAGTTTATTTTCATGGGATGAATTGCTTCAAATTGTTCTTAAGGTATACCTTTGAGCTCATAAGAAATTTATAGAAGTATTTATAAATCATCTACACTACCAGAAAACTTGTATATTGAATTCAAATTATGACAATATGAGTAAAAGATCAAACTTTGTGAATAACTTAGGCTAGAAGGTTTGCCTCTTATCAATTCTTTTAGAAAAGTGATCTAATAGGACATGAGTATAGTTTTACATATTCCCATTCATATGTATTTTGTTCTTAAAAAATGTTATATGCAAGTAAAAGCCAACTACCAAATCTTTCATTATGTATTGGTGTATATTTATATATATTGTTTTATATTTTTTAATATATATTCTATATAAATAATTGATTTAATAGTTAATTTTTAGTATATACATGACATATTTGTTTATTCTTTTTATAATTTAAGCTCAAATTATAATATTTTAAATCAAACTTATTGTCCAATTTATGACGTAAAGGTTTTTTGAGGAAATTATTCTCCTAAACACATTAGCATCTTTATGTTATACATTAGACATGATCATTCGTCTGATTTACTCCTCATCAAGTTCCTTATTGTATAAGTCATACCTACTTAAAAAATTGGTGCTTGAAAAATGTTAACATGTAGTACTTTCATAATTCTGTATGATTATAAATACTATAACTCAAATTATAGAGCACGTTATTTATTTATTACTTCTTGTATTAGTTATTCATGAATTTCATATTAATAAAAAATGGGTTCTACTTTCTAATACCATGCCAACACATTAATTTCTATGTTGATAATTTGATATGATGGTTTCTACTTTCTAATACCATGCCAACACAATTTATTTCTTACAGTGATTAAGACAATTTATCATAGTATCAATGGAAGTACTAATATAACTCTTTCACAGAGCATAAGGTATCTATTAACTATTAAAGTGTGTAATTATTAATTAAATACAAGCAGAGTACAAACTACAAAAACCAAAAATAAATAAATAAAATAAAAGTAGAGTACTACTATGATAAAAAAAAAGTTCAACTATTAGACTTTATTTATTTTCTAGAAATAAAAATGAATATTGTATTTGGTAATTTAAAATTAGAATTAAGATTTTAGTTACAAAATATAAAATTTTAGTCTCTTTAGTATTTTTAAAAAATAAAGACATGAGATTAAAAATTTTAAGAATAGAAATTAAAATTTTAATAATTTTTTAAATACTCTTATTTAGGTTTTTAAATTTTAAATTTATATTTTAATTTTAAACTTAATTTATTCTTTGTATTTTAATTTCTATCACTCAATTTTAATATTTCAATCTTAGTATCCTTCTAAATGGAGCTTTAGAAATTTAACTCGCACCGACAAATTGATCTCAGCTTTCTTTGATCTCAACCTGTACTTTACTTCTATTTTTGTTTTTTCTTTCTTTCTATGGGCCAGGGTACTACAACTTGTGTTCTATCAAACCAATCTTTTAATTATTTTTTGTCAGAAAAAAAGGACCTATATTGCAGGGCCACCATGGTCCTCTTCCTAAGATAGCGATTTAGGTATAATATTTTGGTATACAAAAAAAAAAAAAATTAATATTCGGTGAATACTATTTTTTAATAAAAAATAAATACTATTATTTTTACAATAAAAAATAAGACATCATATGAAATATATGCACCCTAAAAATTAATTATAATTTCTTTTATTTAGTTTTATTTTTCACCAAAAGTTTTCATATTTTATCATATGAAAATATGAATACTTTATTTAGTTGTTTGTCTAAACGTCAAACATATTTTAAATAAATATTTATTTGATATTCATCTGACATATATATTTTTTGTATTTAATTATATTTTAATAAAAAATAAAAAATATTTTTTAAAACATATTTAAAAGTATTTAAATAACATCACACATTTAATTTTATTGATTTATATTTTTAAAATGAATATAAAAATAATATACATGAAAGTTGTGACTTGTGAATCACATGCATGAAAAAATAAGGTTCTTATTATTATTACAATTACAATATTTTTCTTTAGATCTGAAAAGACTCTAGCCTTTTCAATAAGTGGTGAACCCCATGATTAATAATTGAAGCTCCAACCACAAAGATACTTTATCTATAATTATCAATTGATGGACTTTATATTAAAGTACTTTAAAAATAATGCTACTATATAATTCTTTATGCTAATAGAATTTTCTTTTCCGTGAACTTTATTTTAAAGTACAAAGTTATTGAATGCAAAGTGTAATACTGATCTGCTCATATTATTTTTAATTAAGGAAAACTGAGTTGGTTCGGTCTTCCATCTATATTACAAAAAAAATTATACCAACAAAAAAATTGAAAAAAATATTTCAAAAGATAAAAATAAAGATGGTGTGTCATGTGTGGGTTGATTACATTTATTTAAGGGTACCATATATTTTGTTTTAGAAAATATATACTTTGGTCAAATAACCTGTAATAATTATATTAATTCTCTAAATAAGATAATTAGAACAGAAAAGTTATAAAATTTTCCATATAAAAAAATTACATAACTTTTAGTAAATTTTATTTTTTAAAAACATTAAACCTGCATTTTTTGTAATATTTCAATCAACAGAGTTTTATCAAAGGAGAGTTGACATCCAACGTTCACATAAAACTAGATGAAGAGTGCAGACTTCTATGACTTCTTGACAAATTTCGTTAGACAATTTTTTCAATAAGATTTTTTTTTCTTTGTTAGGAAAATGCTGTAATATATTTCGTGCAAGAGTTATTATTGCACAAATGCACATTATATTGGCAAATATTAATGCATTTCAGAAAAAATAAAAAGTGTAATATTCTTTGAAAATTAATTTATTATTAAAAATAATAAAAGAAATAAAATATAAAAATTTTAAAATTTAAATTTTAAATTATTAATCTTAAATTTAAACTATTAATATGAAATATAATACATAATAAAAATATAAGATTTGTTTAGTTACCAAAAACTGCAACACTAATTATAAATTTGGTAAATCGCTTGCTTAAGAGTTAGGTCTAGGGAAGAAACTTTTGCACATACATTTTGAATTTAAATAAATATGTTTATTGAGATTCTTAATTATGTTAATTTTTTTTTGTTATTACATTTCTCAATGTCGAAATTATATGAATAAATCTATATTCTCATTTTGATCATATACGTTGAAAGGGATTTTGTTCCCATATTAATACTGCTATATAAATTACAGAAAATTTTAGGAGTTCGGTATTTTTTATTAAATTTGGTCAATATATGTTGAATTATTTTAAATAATAATTTATGTGAGTAAATTTTGATAAATATAAATATAAATTATATTAATTTATGTGTATAAAATTTAATAAATATAAATTATATATTTTGTGTATAAATATTTATAACTATTAGTATAAATTATTGTTAATTAAATATTAATTTAAAATAATAATATTTATTGAACCTGTCACACTGCTGTATAAATAAAAGATGATATTAGGATACAAAATAATCAATCTCATTAAGTTAAAACTCTTGTATGTTAGTCTTAGGGTAAGTTAAAAACCACCGGAATAAAATATTAGCAATAATTTAAAATACCAAACTTTGACTTTTCTACAATATTATCAAATTGTAATAATTTTATCTAGGATTTATTAGAGCCCAAGCTAGGATAACTTTTTAGAATCACACTACTATGATCCAACAAAGTCAAATCCAAAGTGAACTGGCTAGAGTTGGGTTGTTAAGTATTTTTTACTCGACATTTATTTTAAATCCAACTTGGGGATATTTGAATTCATTGTTTCTTACTTTCTTTCACTTCACCCTAACGCTATATTGCACTCTTGACTAGTCCATATAATCCATACAAAAGAGCATCATAAAATATAGTATTTAGACATAGTTTTCTTTGCGTATGTATTACTATTGAAGTTAAGTCTAGCGATAGATAAACAAACGGACAAGGTTTTTTTAATTCACAGTAAATAATACTCTTTTCTTGTTTAAAAGATAAATTATTTTTTAATTGACAATATGAAAATTTATAATAGGTCCCTAATTATCCAGGTAACTAATTTAAGCAGTCTATATAAATAGTAATTTACTAATTTGTCAAGAGATGTTTAGACCAATAATAAATATTGTTTAAACTATTTACTTAAATAATTAAATATTGATTAAAAATTTTTTAATTATGGAAGATACTTCATTTTTCGGACAAATATTCAGAATTTGAAAAGATATTTATTCTTTAATTTATTTATGAGATTTGTGCAAAAAACTTATCTCTAAAATTCATTTTTTTCTAACAAAAATATTATTTATATATTACAATTAGTCACAATATATATATAAATACATATTTTATATTAATAATTAATTTTAATAACTAATTTTAATGTATATTTTTTTTTATTAAGATGTGTATCAAACTTGCCCTAGATGCGAGCTGATATATGAATATGAACATTAAATATTATTCCTAGTCTTCAAATTTGAAGACATGTTAAAGGCAAATAGTATCTGAATATTTGAACTAAACAAGTATTGCCCGTGTATCATGTGATTGTAAGGATAATAAATATATAAGAAAAAAAAATCGGAATAAATAAACCATAAATTTTAAAATATGTTGATAAAGATATCTTAAAATTTTGATAAACTATCTAACCATTAATTCGTCTCATTTTTTTAACAATAAATATTTACATGTTATTTTTTTGGTGTACGTACAAATACTTATATTTTATATTCTTATTATTCACTGGCCGATAGTTCTTATAAATAATGTGAAAGATTATAATGTGTTTGTAACACGAGTAGAAATAATAAAATAATTTTAATACCTATTTTGTATTTAAAATTTTATTCAAATAATATATATTAAATACAAAGATTTTGATGTGTTTGAATAAAAAAAAATTGGTTTTATGATGATTTTATGCCTATTTATATTATTAAGATTAATTTTTGTTGTCAACTTTTTTATTAATAAATTTTTTATTTAAATTAAAAAAATATTTTTGTAACTCTTTTTGCATATCACTAATTTTTTTTCAAGAATTATATATATATAATTTTTTAAACTTGAATCATTTAAAGTTTATGAATTATATCACAACTCAATTTGAAACAAAATCAATTAGAATCTCAGA
>NC_029776.3:104702441-104725463 GCF_000817695.3 Arachis duranensis
TTTGAATTAATATAATTATTTACTTGATTAAATTAAAATAATAATTAAATAATTTTTTAGTAAAGATTACAATATTTGTTGCTGTGTGACCTATTGGTTTAATATTAAATTGATAATAAATTAGTCATACTAAATTTATTAATTAAGGTTGGCATCAATTAATACTTTTTAACGATCCGATAATATGAAGTAATATATTTTTTAAGAATCCGAGAAGAACAAAGTATATATGATTCATTTTATCTTTTCAACTCTTAATTAACCCTTAGAGTATAGTTTAATTATCAAATTTTAACTTGTTACCAGTCACAAAAAAAAAAATTAACTTGTTACTATTATTATTATTATAACAAACCATAAATGATATAAGAAACTCATTTCTTCATTCTTCCATCTCTTTGGTCAATACTTTACTTATTTTAGTCATTATAATCACAAACTCAACTCATTACAAAAAGTTGATGATTTTTTTATTGACTAGTAATTAATTTAAAAAATATTTGAATCATACACAATATCCATTCAACTAACATCCTAGAATATTAGTTATTCCGAATCAAAGTATTATAAATACATTGTTAATTATCATGATATTCACAAATAAAAAAAAATTCTATTACAAAATTTATTTTAAAAATATTCTATTGACAAATATGCAGTGTATAACAATTAAAATTTTTTAAAGGTGTAATTCAATTATCATATCTTTATATATAATATATATAATTTATTAAATAAAATTTATTAATTTTTATTCAATAATTATTTCCAACACAACCTAGCATACTATAAAACCATTTCAGCTGCTAATTTTTTAGTATAAACAATGTCTCCATACTAATGGAGGTAAAAGTCAATTGTGGCCATAACAGCATAACTAGCCAAATTCCTGAGATGATCATATCATATATCATATATATATAAAATACAGTATAGAACTCTCAGGTCTGTACCGCTAATTCTCTAACTTCTGTAACTGTACGGTTCTAAAATTGTGGCCATCAAGTTTAGTTCACAACGCCATCAAAAACACACGTACCCTTTTGTCCTTTCTTTATTTCACTTCATATATCTATCTTTCTATCTATGTCAATGTTAATGTTAAGGTGGCCTTTCGTATTCATAATATAAACAACAGAGTAGCCTATCTCATGCACTCCTTTTTCAATTCACACACACCCTTCTCCTTCTTCTCCTTCAACTCTCTTCTCAATGATTTAATCATTTCTTTGAGTCTCTTTCTTTTTGTCACATGTAATTTCCCTTCTCTCTCCCATTTTCTTTTTCTTCTTTATCAGTTATGTACATGTGAATCTCGAATCTACCCTCTACTTTGTTAAAAAGTTTTATCACTTTTTTCTTCTCCTTCATATTCTCACACCACACAGCACAAAATAAAGGAGAAGAGAGAGAGATAAAACCACTGGTTCTTAAATCTCTCTCTGTGTCATAACGATCAGATAGCGAATTTCCACTGCTCAATCATGTAATCAGTTCAATTCCCTATTTCTATTTAATTCTTATTCAGCCACCATTTCCCAAAAGAAAAAAAAAAAAACAGAGGAAGAGAAAAACAGGGCTCCTATTTCAGCTGCAAAGGTATATTTTCCATATCCAATTGGCTTAAACTTCATTGACCCAATTGAAGGTTCATTTCAAAGTTTCCATCTTTGAACCATTTCAGGTACAAGGGAGCTCCAAGCTCGAAATCTCAACATAGGATTGGTGTTGGTGTCTTGTGCTGAGTGTGTGACAAAAAAACAAATAGAACATGAGAGATACCAACATCCTTGTGGTTGGTCAAGACGGGATTTTGCGGCCGTTGATGAAGACCGCGACGAGATCCACGACGGTTCTAGTGTTCTCTATGCTCTTCATATTCGGCGCGTTGGTATACACGCTCCTTCTCCCCTCGCATGTAAGTATTTGTACTTAAATTAACAATTTTAATGGGCAATTAAATAACATTCTTTTACCCTGTTTTGGTGCAAATGCTTTGATTGGTTGTGATTGTGAGTGAGGTTTGCTATTTTTAACGTTTCTTTTTGTTGAGAACGTTACCCTTGTCTCGTACCAAGATTGTCAAGGGTAGAAATGGTTATCGATTCCCCCTTTCTCCCTTTGTCGTTTGCTTCAATATTGGTTTCATCAATAATTGATTGATTAGTGGGATTTATAAGAGGATTTTTCTTTATATGGGTCATATATATGTGTTTTGGGGTAATCAAGTTACCATGCACATTGTTTATTGATAATGCATTAATGTTAAAGTTGAGTGAAAGATTGAGTCAACTTGGCTGAAAATTTAGGTGTCTTTAAATTTCATATGAAGTTGATAGTTAAAATTAGTTAAATAATTTAATAATTTAATTAAATTTTTTATTTAATAATTTTCAATTATCAACTCACGTAAAATTAACTGTAATTGAATTTTCTATGGTCAACTTGATATATAATAATTTCATCAAAATATTTTGTTAATTTGTATTTTAAAATATATTTTTATTGAAATGATAGTAATTTTAAGTTATTAATATATTTAATATGTTAAAAGTTAAAAAAATTATTATTTATGAATCGGAGCATTTATTATTATATTAGTAAAAATTTTTACTATAGAAATAAAGTTTAAAATAAATTTGACGAGAAATTGTGTAGTATTTAGTGATCACAAACACTTGAGTCTCAAAACAATACATTATTAAATTAGAAATAATGTCCACTCTATTATTGGCTTGTTATAAAGTCGTGAGATTTCGAAATTAAAGCAATACTTTTTCCATACTAGTTTATTATTGGAGTAACAAACTAAGGGAGGTAGTAAATGCTTATATATAGCATATGTAACAAAAAGAGAAAAAGGAAAGAGAAGAGAATATACCATATAGAAGTCCTTTAATCTATAAATACTTGTCCTTTTACATGTGTGTAGTTTATGTAGACCCAAGGGCCAACAACCATGTAGCTAGCTAGGTTTCTTGTGACTTGTGATCTGTGAATTTGTGATACAATAAATGAGGCTCTTACACATAAGTAAAGGCAAGTGTTAAGAATATGATACTTGATTTGTCAAATAAAAAATAATTAGGTGTGGGTTGATACTGGCTGAAAAAGGCAAAACCAAAAGAAAGTTTATTTTTTTAAAAAGTAATTAATTTTGGTGTATGATAATAAAAGAAAGTATATGATTATTCAATTAAATTGTTGTATTTAAATAATTTTTAAATTTTAAATAATAAATTCAAAATCATTTACTTTTATTAATGTAATAATATATAATTAAATTTTTTTATTAATTTTTTTTACAACCTCTAGTATACAAAAATTAAATTCTGATGAGAATATTAGATTTGTGCATTGTCTGAAAAGCCCATGAGGTAATGTACCTTTCATTAGGCAATTTGATTGAATTATTGTAACACTATGATAATACTAGCTGGTAAGCACTAAGCATTTTTTTTTTTTTTGGGTATTGAGAAATTAGAAAGACTTATCAAGATGTTAGAAAACTCCAAGTCCTAATTCCTAACAAGCGCCGCTTTTGTCGGGTAATGTCACAAGGAATTGAATTGAATTCCAACACATGAGAGAGATAGACTTGTATGCCACGTGTCCTTATGTGGGAGCCACTCATGACTTTGATAGTCATGCATGGAATCTATCTTGGATCCATTAACTTACGTTTTAAGTTTTTAACCCTAAAAAAATGGTTTTTTAACCGCACTGCACCTAACTGGGACAGGTGTTCCCTTCTTATACTACATGTACTTCTTTTCTTGGTTATCTAACATCAAACATAACGTTATGGCGTTTACCTTTGAAACAATTCTCATGCTAACACTTGCATGCAACTTAGGTAGGTGACATTCAACGTTGTTTTCAAGTTGAACTATTTAGTTACGTGTTTGAGCTGTTGTTTGTTTCTTGATTAATAATTTCTAGTTGGCTCTTGGTGTTTGTTTGACTATTTGGTGTTATCATTACTAATTGATTTTCTAGTATTATTTGAGTTATATGCCCATAAATGTAGATAAAAATCAGGGTAGAAGTGTAATTTACTAAAAACAAAAGTTATATATATGCTTAGAGAAGTATTAATAAGCTAGTACCTAACCTTGACTAATTTGCCTTGTTAATCATGATGATGTATTGAAATTATGCATTGAAATCTAATAGGTATTTCCAATGAGATAGGTACAACATTTGCATGCATTGAGTTGGAAGGAATTATACTTGTCATTGATTAAAATAAAAGAGAGAGCATTTAATTTATTTTTCTTTAAAAAATATATTATTTATATTCCTTTTTATTTTATACACCGAATTAATATAAATTCTTTTGTTATTAGATGGATAGTAAAATTATGTCATATAAATTTTGCATCTTATTCAAAGACAGTAATTTTGTTACTCTCTAATTGATAATGTCATTTTTATTTTTTTAATTTATTTTAAATAAAAATTTTAATTTAAAAATGCACAAAAAAAATCCATTATTAATTTTGTTTTCTTTTGGTTAATCTTAATTTATTTCTTACCATTTGGTGTTGTGAATACTTTTTAGCAGTTAATAATTTTTGGAGGCACACCTTCCAAACCACTACTAGCCACAACAGAAAACAACAATGTGCCTAAAATGACCAAAATGCCCCCAAAGCAAATAGAGATTCCACTAAACTGCACTGCATACAATCTAAACAAAACATGCCCCAACCATGAAGAAATCCCAGCCGACAATCAAGACCGTTTACCAAGCTCCACGTGTCCAGATTACTTCCGTTGGATCCACGAGGATCTAAGACCATGGGCCCACACCGGCATAACAAAGGAGATGGTAGACAAGGCTAGAAAAACAGCAAATTTCAAATTGGTGATTCTCAAAGGGAAGGCTTATTTGGAGACTTATGCAAAAGCGTTTCAGACAAGAGATGTTTTTACAAAGTGGGGGATATTGCAATTGTTAAGGAGGTATCCTGGGATGTTGCCTGATATGGAGTTCATGTTTGATTGTGTTGATTGGCCTGTCATTTTGGCTGAACGTTATGGTGGTTCTAATTCTAATAATGCTAGCAATGTTCCTCCACCACTCTTTAGATATTGTGCTAATGATGCTACATTGGACATTGTCTTCCCTGATTGGTCCTTTTGGGGTTGGTAAGCACATTTCACTTTAATTTTGATTATTGTTACCATTTAATATGTGTTCAAATTAATTATATTCGCAATCAAATCCACCATGTTAGATATACACTAAAATCAATTACGTTATAAATACATATTTGATGTTTATAAAATAATTCATTTATTTTGTCTTACACAAAAGTTTGTTATAGTATTTTGTTGTGAAATATCTAATTCTTTTGGTGGTGGTTGATTATTTTATTAGTATGAAAATAACATGTATGAATCTATATATAGATACTAGTAGTTAATTTTTGGTATTTATTGAACATTTTTTATTTGTAATTCAATTATATTATGTATACACAAAAAATAAGCTATTAAATAAGTTATCTATATATAATATACTATAAAATACAAAATACACATTGAAAATATATGAAATAACACATTTATACACCTATAAAGTCACTGATTTTTTTTATATGCATAGCATTTTTGTTCGCCATTACTGTTACTTCACATATCAAGTAGATACACATTTCTTTATTATTGAGTGAAGCGTAGATCCTATCTAATATGAGTGTCAAACCTGATCTAACAGTAATGTAATGTGTATCGACTCAATTTATTAAACAAATCAATGCATATATCTGTATACAATTCTAGTATGATGAATTGCTGGTTGTATAGCAGGGGAATCAGATGATGCTAAAGAAAAGTTTGAATGTTGATTTGTGTTATGTATGTATAGGGCTGAGATTAACATAAAGCCATGGGAGATTTTGTCAGGAGAGATGAAAGAAGGGAACAAGAGAACAACATGGCTTAAAAGAGAGCCATATGCTTACTGGAAAGGTAATCCTGATGTTGCTGACACAAGAAAAGACCTCATGAAATGCAATGTTACACATCAACAAGATTGGAATGCTCGTATTTATAAACAGGTATTATTCTTATTATTATTAATCTTACTTAACTAGTGCTGTTTTTTCCTATATGATTTTGTCAGCTAAGTGTTTCAGGATAGAAAATACGAATACAGAAAGGAAAGATATTTTGCTTATTTTTGTATTTGTCTCAATAATATTTCTTTAAAAAAATGAAACTTTTTGTTAAGTTCAGAATCAATAGAGTGATATAGAATTCAGTTTCATCCTCTTTCAATTTCTCATTCAATCTCAAACTTCATCAATTTCGTTTCAGGATTGGATAAAGGAATCAAAAGAAGGGTACAAGCAATCAGATTTGGCAAGCCAATGCATTCATAGGTCGGTATAATATTCATACTTTAGATTCATACTCATACATTTATCACTAAAATGTGTTGTTCTTTCTAATTTCCAAATCATGATTCAGTGCAGATATAAGGTGTACATTGAAGGTTCTGCTTGGTCTGTTAGCCAAAAATACATTCTAGCATGTGATTCTGTCACACTGCTTGTAAATCCACACTACTATGATTTTTTCACAAGAGGGTTGGTTCCAATGCAACATTATTGGCCAATTAAGGAAGATGACAAATGCAGATCCATTAAATTTGCTGTGGAATGGGGCAATACTCATCAGAATGAGGTAACCTCAAACTCAAATTCAAAGTTCAACTTGTTCACTAAGAAATACTGAAGTCTAACTCAATAATATATAATTCATCAGGCTAATAGTATTGGAAAGGCAGCAAGTGATTTCATCTATGATGAATTGAAGATGGATTATGTGTATGACTACATGTTTCATCTCTTGAATAGTTATGGTAAACTATTTAGATATACACCCACTTTAAGTTCTGAAGCTGTTGAGTTATGCGTGGAATCAATGGTTTGCAATGCTAAAGGAAGAGAAAGACAATTCATGATGGAATCAATGGTGAAGGGTCCAGCAATCACCAACCCTTGCACCATGCCCCCACCTTTTGACCCTCCATCTTTGCATGAAAACTTGAGGAGAAAAGAAAGTTTAATTAAACAAGTGGATTCATGGGAGAAGAGTTATTGGGGGAAACCAAAATAATAAATCTTGATGTATATCAATTCTTTTTTTGCCAATTGAATTCTAAGGCATATAGTTTTAGATTATATATGTATTATTTTTTCTCCCATATATTAGCATCCTCTTTTGGCAGGTATAAATAGAAGGGCAATTTACCCAAATAAATAAAGTAGATAAAATCTTTACTTAAATACACAAAATAGAAACATGTTATGTGTATGTGCAATTTTTCATTTCTATGTAATCCGTGAGAAGCAACCACGGTTTTTAATTTTTACATAAACCGTGGCTGCCTAAGACGGATTATGATTGTTTTGTGTTGTGTGTAAACCGTGGCAAGTAGCCACGGATTATGAAGGGAAGAAGGAAGTCATAAACCGTGGCAGGTTCTCACGGTTTATGAAGATGGCTAGATGGTGATAAAACGTTGTGGGAGGGAGAGGGAGAGGGACTGAAAACGTATCTAATATTTCTTATTAGAAGAGTTTCAGAATTTGAGTGAAAAAAAAGAAAAAAATTAATTTTTTTTATATCTTATTGGATAAAAACGTATCTAATATTTCTTATTTTTTATTAATGGTTTTAAAATGATTAAAATGAATAATTAAGCTAAATTTTTTAGATCTTATTCAATAAAAATATATCTAACATATTAGTTCAAAATATGATCTCTTGTTGGATTTTAGATGTGTGGGTTAATAATTAAAACCCTTAAGATTTATTTTTTGGATTTTAAAATTAAAATCTTTAATTTTACTGAATATAATTTTTGGATATATATTTAAATGATAATCTTTTAATAATTAAAAATGCTAGAACTAAAACAGAAATTTTAAATTTTAAATTTCAGTTTTATTTAGTTTGTATTTTGAATATGTATTTAATTTTAAAAAGATACTAAATATATTTAAATGTATTTATTTCAATTTTTTTAAATTATTATAATAAAAAACTAAATAAAGGATCACATTTAAAGGATTCCTTAGTCTTCAAAAGTCTCTTTTATCTTAATATTTTACGAATTAAAATGCTTCTGAAAAATCACTAGAAGAAAATATATGAATTTAAACTTCTGTAAATATGAAGTTGATGTACAATATATTTCATACTCAAGTAATAAAGTTTTAAATCAAGAATCCTTTAAAGATTCATTATTTAGTTACTATTTTTATTTTATACACGAGTTTATATTAAGCAGAATACTCATCCCAATCCAAAATCAAATCATGTCCCCATTGACAATAAATACGCCATTGGTATTTAAACTTTATAAAAAAAAATTCCATTCCTCAAGGCTTCTATTCTATGTAAGTAAAAAAAGTGTAGTTCAACTCATGCATATAGCATGCTAATGGTGCTAACTGCTAATGCAAATAAACTTCAATCAGAATTATGTTCTTTCACACTATATTAAGCAAACAAAATTTAATAGGAGCCCACTCACTCATCATATGATTGAGATTCTGTCTTTTTTTTTTTCACTCAAATTCTGAAACTCTTCTAATGGATACTACTTATCAGTATATCAGTCCCTCTCCCTCTCCCTCCCACAACGTTTTATCACCATCTAACCATCTTCATAAACCGTGGGAGTCTGCCACGGTTTATGGCTTCCTTCTTTCCTTCGTAATCCGTGGCTACTTGTCACGGTTTACACACAACACAAAACAATCATAATCTATCTTAGGCAACCACAGTTTATGTAGAAATTAAAACCCGTAGTTACTTTCCACGGATTATATAGAAATAGAAATCGCATTATTCCGACGAAAGGATCATCCTCTGAAGTAATGATTTTGGCCATTCCCCTTGTGATCACACTGCAACGGAAAACCAATTAGAACCGAAAAGAAAAACAAAGAACCCTAAAAGAAATATACCTCAGCTTCATGTTGAGTTTTGGATGCTTGCGTTTCAAATCTGTTACCACAGTCCCTGCATATGTACATGAACTTATCGTGCTTGTGGCTAGCATGTTGTTCCAAACAATCTTTGCAATGAACTCAGAGAAGACAGAAGAGAACTCGAACGCAGCTTGGAGGAAGCACCGAAGCAGCCATCTCTCGTCGCCGTTCCTCAACGTTCAGCCACCGTCGCCGACCTCGCCTTCTGCCTCCGTCGCGCAGCCACTGTCTTGACGGTGCCAGTTCTGTGCCAGTTTTGCAGAACACCATTGAACCTTATTACAAGTTAGCATACATAATAAAACCCCCTCATGAATTTGCCAATTCTGATTGTTTTTTTTTTTTTTACAAAGTTCAATGGTTTTAAGGTAGTTTACCTGCCCCACATTACACGGTTAGCACCAAAGCTAGAGACAATTTGAGACAAGAGAGTTGACAAATCCGGATAAGGATGCTTTTCTCTTGAAACTCTGAAAAGAGCACTAAATTTCACATACATCTATTCTTCTGTGCACAGTTGTTCGATTTCTGAAATATGCAAATCAAGCCCCTGAAGTTGTTGAACCATAGTCTTTTAGTTTCATCAAATTAATCATTGGTCACAACTGAAAATATTTACACACGTTCTCACATGAAAATTTATTTTGTTTATTAAAACATGATTTAAAATAGATATTATTATTTTAGCTTATTTTAACTTATAACTCTATGTAATACTAGTATTTAAATTTATAATATTGATTTAGATATAATATTGATTTTGACAGAATATATGATTTACTTGTAAATAATATAATTGATGTGATTTATGTTGATTATAAACTAATTAGATTGTCAATAATTAGAATGAATATTTGCATTTAATATAGATTTAGCGTAAATCGATATATAATAAGAACTCTCCTTTATCATTGTTATGTATTTTTATTCTCAAACACATAATACTACAAGCCAGTTACAATGATAAAAATGCGAAGAAATATTTCGATGGCTTATATGCATTTCAAATCTTTAATGGGTGAAATTATTAGTTTAAAATTTTAATTTTTTTCTTTTTTACTTATAAGACAAAAATTAAACTATTAACACTCAGCTAAGAGAATATAAACGTAAAATAATAGTTTGAACGTTAAAATAAGAGTTAAATAATCTAAGTAATAGTTATAATAATAAGAGGTGGTAAAGAAAATAATTATTATTTTGCTTGTCTTTTCTTTTTATATTTGGTCAATCTTCAAAATATAAAAAAGGAATCAATATTTTAGAGATATATAAACGTGATTCTTTTACCGAAGAAAAAATCCTTTCAAAATATATAAAGAATTTGTACATTTTGTAAATATAGAAAATTCAACATTTTTGAGATATATAAACGTGATTCTTTTGCTGGAAAAAGGAATCCTTTCAAAATATATAAAGGATTTGTACTGGAAAAAGGAATTCTTTTCTCCAACACATCAATTCCAAATTCTATCATCTCGAGTTCATTCCTCATTGCAACATTGAGATTATATTCTTGTTTTTTTTTTTTAATTTATTTCCCAACAACGTGGCTCATACAAATTTGCTAGTTTTATATATAAATTCCTTCTTAAGCTTGGATAATAGTTTCCTATACAAATAATACTCAACATTTCCTCCACCTTGCTTGAATCTTATTGTTGCATCTCCCTCTATTTTCCAATATTTGGTATGATAGACCCAAAGTTCTTACATCATGTGTCTTGTAAGAAAGTATAATCTCCAATTTTCACCTCTTAAGTTAGCAACACATGTTAGTGCATCTCCAGCTGAACTTATATTCATTGAATTCTTTCTTCTTTTTAAAGAGCCCCGAGGCTGTAAGTATCAAATTTGCTGTTAAGTGTTGGTAAATATCAAACTTTAAGCCCACAAAGCAACGGTTAATAAACACAAGTGGACACAATCGCATAAATGAGTGCACAAATACTAAACTACAGCAACACTTAACCTGAAGCTCAATGATCAATTCTGTGGAGTTGTTAACTGCATTGCTTTGATACGGTTCATCAAGAATGTTCCCTCTCAAAGACCTTTCAGAAGGACTTTCTTCAAAATCTTTCAAGTAGACATTGTCTTCTTTTGAAACTGAGTAGCTACTATTTGCTCCAAGAAGAACACAAGAGTCCAAGTACTGTCCACCCTGCAAAGACAAAACCAAAGTATTCTTCATTGTTATGTTATGTCATTATTTTGGCATACTCATGTATCTTCAAATCATAAAGTGATTCTTTAAAATTTTTTTATGTTTTTTACTTTTAAAAGGAAATTTGATGGAACAAGCCCATTGACCTTAATAACAACATTTTTGAATTGCAACTTCTTCCCACTTCCAACATATATTAAAGCCTCTGAGCTAGCTTCTGTGAGATTAAATCCCTGTCCATCTTTTAGATACAAGGTTCCACCATGGCCATAATAAATGAAATGATCAAAAGTTTCATTGTCAACTATTAAAGGCTTTTAAGGTGAGATGGAGAATTCAGGACATGGTTATACGTAGATTGATTGATCCATAATGACAGCTTCCAGCATGTGAGACATATTGTGTTCTTCATATGACAGCATACTGCCGACTGTTGGAACAAAGAACTCAACTACAGCAAGAAGAAAATCTAGTGCAACCAGCAACTGAGGCCTCTGTATGCACAAAGAAACAAAAGTTGAATCCTGAGCAAATTTTACATCAACAATTAGCGTCGTTGGAACTGGGAAACCATTCTCTTTGACTATGCTACTATTCACTGAGTCCTGGTTTTGCTGATGAGAAAAAGCATTTAGAAGACTGGCTCCAACATTTTCAGGCTTTCCTATTGCTAACCGGAATTCTTTTTCAACACCCTCACGATCATCAAACACACTGAAACCTTGGAGAGTTGCAGAGAGGAATCCTTTTCCATCTGTACTAGATTTATACAGAAGCCATGCACCACTAACCTGCACAGCAGAAAATGAAGAGCTGAGCCACATGAGAATTGATTCTTTTTGGGAAAGTGAAAATTTCACATGATACTTGTCGTGTGTTGATTCACTATATTTCTTCAAACCAATCTAGTTTGTGTAATCTCAACCAAAAAATTGCTTCAAACCATTAATCAAGTTACAAAATATTTGGAATTCATTTGAGGCCACAACATTTAAAAAAAATAAATAAAATAAAATAAAAAATTCTCTTCTATGTAAGATTCTTTCCTCTAATTAAAAAACAAAAAAAAATATTAAATTTCAGTAGCTATAGATATAACCATTCGTATATATCTAAGTATGCTTTTCAGTATTAGTTTCGTCACATAGTATCAGAGCTTTTATGACTACAATGCCTAGAATTCAATCCTTGTTACCTACCAAAAGAAAGAACTTTCAGCATAAAGCAAACAAAACAGAGCAAAAAGGTATCATTTGTTAGAGACAGTCGCTCCATCTCTAGTTTCAAGACTGACTGTTGATCTCATCAAGTGCAGTAGGTTTAGAAGTAATTTCCATTTTCAGTTTGGGAGCGGCTTCATCAACCAGATCAATAGCTGCAGAGGAACCACTGGATATTCATATCAAAAACTATCTATCTATCTATCTATCTATCCATCTATCTATCTTATAACAAAATTTTCAGGCAAATTTTAACAAAGTTTCAGCACATACTTAACAAAGAGTAACAAATTTTTCCAAATCTTTCTGATGTTAAGCATATTACAAAAAGAAACCCAACATTCAGGAGACAGTAACAAAATCATGAAATTTGAACAAGATCAAATACAGACCAAAAACAGAACAACACTCACGGAGCCAAAAAATCAAGAACAATCAGCACAACATACTAAACAGAGCCAGAAATCAACAACAATCAGCAACTAAAATTAGAATACAGCAACATATAATTACCCTAAATCCTAAAATCAATAAATCTATCAACAAAAATTCAAAAACAGCAGATTCAGAAGTTAAAAAACACTAAAACAGCAGCAGCAACATAACAAGTGGCATGACATTCAGAAATCAAAAGCACATCAACAGAGCAAGTAGTTAAGTTACAGTGGTGATATCACTCAGATGCATGTCAATCAAAAATAAAGAACACATAAAAAAGCAAAACAGCAACGCACAAAACAGCACCACAGCAGAAGATCATTCAAAAAAATTATCACAACACACAAAAATAGCAACACAGCAGAACTAGAGCTCATTAATAATCAAATAATCATTCAATAGAAAGTTAAAACACAAAACATTCAAATATTCAGTAATCAAATAATCATTGAAAATGGAATAAATAAAAAACGCAGAAGAAGTTAGCAGTGAACTGACCGTCGAAGTCTAAGGTTTTTTTCTTGGTTGAGCTTCTGCTCTCGGAACTCGAAGGAAGGAAACTGGAATGGAGATGGGTTTTTCTTCTGAGCAGTCTGAGAAGAGGGGGGCAGAATCGTGACGGAGACAGAGGCCAGGCGACGAACACAACTCAGAAGACGGTGGTGGGTTGGAAGAATCTGCGACGACCAGACAAAGACAATGGTGACTGAGTGCCCGATAGACGGCGGCAGGAGCGCGATGGAGCAGGTGAATACCGGGAACTGACGCGCCGAGGTCGAGGAAGAAGAAGCTGCGATTCTTGAAGGAGGAAGAAGCACGGACGACCAGACGACGACGGTAGTGCCTGAGAGCGACGGACGGCGGCCGTCCTTGCGGCGGTGGTGGAGAAGCTAGGTTTCTGTTTCAATTTGGGGAGGAGCTGTTAGAGTAGGGATATTCAAAAGGGTATTTTTGTCTAATTAAATAAAGAAAGGATGTTTAAGTCTTTTTATAAAATTAAATAAATAAATATTTTTAATTTTTATTTAATTAAAAGGGTGTTTTAGTAAAAGTGGTGATATATTATATATTTAAAAAAAAATTAAATACTGACGTGAAAAATAAATTCTATTTGTTTAATTATTATTTGTCCACATCTTAAACGTATCGGTACGTATTAATTTATCATCGTACCGTAGCAATTACCATTAATTTATCATCGTACCGTAGCAATCACCAAAGAAAATATTATTTTCCATTTTTAGAAAAGAAATACCATGTGGATAAACATAGGAGTTGGTTAAAAGTTTGTATAAGAGTAATACTTGCAAAATAAAGTGTGACGAATAGCAGATTTTTTGCTCCAACTCCTTAATAAAAGTAAAAAGTAAAAAATAAAAGATAAATACTTGTACTTCACACAAATTATTCACATCTACATATTCAGAAGCATTTCAGAGTCATATATGTGATAGATATGTTATAGTCACTGATAGAAGCATTTCACATATAAAATGCACTACACTATTGTGTTAAGCAACTACTATTACTATATAGTATATACAATAATATTCCTCCTGGTTTAGTAATTGATCATGGCATCCCCATATGCAACTCAATCTCTTCTCTCGATTCTGTCATCATTCTAACAACCTTCCTTCACTTCAGTTTATGCATGGCAAAAGGGCTAAACATGACATGAGAAAGAAAGGAATGCACTCCTCAGCTTCAAGCATGGACTCTCAGACCCTTCTAACAGGCTCTCATCATGGTCTAATGGAAAGGACTGCTGCAGATGGCTAGGAGTTCGCTGCGACAACATCACCGGCCTAGTCGTGGGACTCAATCTCAGCACCCCGCTCAACTTGCCTTACATGGAGTTGAGTGGTGAGATTAGTCCTTCCTTGCTTGAACTAGAATCTTTGATGAGCCTGGACTTGAGTTTGAACTATTTTGTTCATACTCAAATACCAAGCTTTTTTGGCTCAATGAAGGGACTAAGATACTTGGACCTTAGCTTAAGTGGATTCATGGGACTAATCCCTTATCAGCTAGGAAATCTTTCAAACCTGCAGCATCTTAATCTTGGATACAACTAGGCTCTTCAAGTTGGTAACCTTAATTGGATTTCAACTCTTTCTTCATTACAATACCTTGATTTGAGTAGTACAGACCTACATAAAGAACTTGATTGGATTTAAGTTTTTGGTGCACTTCCTTCCCTTTCCGAATTGCACTTGGAGAATTGTTAAATTGATAACTTAGCACCATCAAAAGGGAAAGCCGACTTCACAAATCTCCAAGTGCTTGATCTTTCAAACAACAATCTCAATCAAGGGATCCTTTCATGGATTTCTAATTTGAGCTGAACTCTTGTGCAGCTCGATTTGCGCAGTAATTTTCTTCAGGGTGAAGTCCCTGAGATGCTATCAAGAATTCAGAACTTGCAGAGCCTTGTCTTACAAGGAAACCAACTAAGTGGGGAACTTCCAGATTCATTAGGCAAGCTTGAGCATCTTGAAGTCCTGGATCTCAGTAACAACACCATCACAGGTCCTATTCCAGCATCATTGGCGAATTTATCATCCTTGAGGACGTTAAATCTCGGTCACAACCAACTCAATTGGACAATTCCAAAGAGTTTTGGATCCTTGAAAAACCTTCAGTATTAAATCTTGCTTCAAATTCTCTGACTGGTGGTATGCCTGAAACTCTAGGAATTCTCTCAATTTTGGTGACATTAGACCTTTCATCAAATTTGTTGGAAGGACCAATGAATGAATTGAATTTTCTGAAACTTTCCAAATTAAAGGAACTTCGAATGTCGTCAACAGAACTATTTTTCAGTGTCAATTCTAGTTGGGTGGCCCCTTTTCAACTTGAATATGCTTTGATGAGTTTCTGCGGAGTAGGTCCTAAGTTTCCAACATGGCTTAAGAGGCAAAGTTCTCTCAGGGCCTTGACAATGTCCAAATCAGGTATCTCAGACAAGGCTCCAATTTGGTTTTGGAATTGGACTTTGCAGCTCGAATTCCTGGATCTCTCTAACAATGAGATAAGTGGAGATCTATCTAATGTCTTCTTAAATTCCAGCATTATAAATTTGAGTTCTAATCTATTCAAGGGTCTATTGCCAAGTGTGTCTGAATGTTGAAGTGCTGAATATTGCCAACAATTCAATCTCAGGACCGATTTCTCCTTTCTTCTGTGAGAGGATGAATGGTAATGATACTAACAAGTTAGCCGTGCTCGATGTTTCGAACAATCGCTTATCCGGTGATCTTGGTCAATGTTGGATGAATTGGCAACCTTTAATGCATTTAAACTTGGGCACAAACAAATTGTCTGGTGAAATTCCAAACTCCATAGGGTACTTATCTGGACTAGAGTCTTTGTTGTTAGATGACAATGCCTTTTCTGGATCAGTTCCTTGGACAATGCAAAATTGCTCAATGTTGAAGTTCATTGACATGGGTGACAACCAACTTTCTGATACATTACCAGCATGGATATGGGAAATGCAATCTCTAATGGTTCTTCGCCTTCGATCCAACAAGTTCAAAGGCAGCATTACTCAGAACATGTGCCAACTTTCCTCCCTCATTGTACTGGACCTTGCCAACAATTCCCTCTCAGAACAATTCCAAATTGTTTGGATAGCTTGAAGGCAATGGCTGGTGAAGATGACTTCTATGCCAACCCTTTGAAGTACTACTATGGATTTGATTTCAACTATGATAACTACAAAGAAAGTCTTGTTTTGGTTCCAAAAGGAGATGAATTAGAGTACAGAGACAACTTGATCCTTGTGAGAATGATTGACCTCTCAAGTAACAAGCTATCTGGGGCTATTCCAACAGAACTTTCAAAGCTATCTGCGCTGCGGTTTCTGAACTTGTCTAGAAACTATTTGTCTGGAGAGATACCAAAAGACATGGTAGAATGAAATTGTTGGAGTCCCTTGATCTCTCGTTGAACCAAATTATGGGTGAAATCCCTCAAAGCTTGTCTGATTTCTCCTTTCTCAGCTTCTTGAACCTATCATACAACAACTTATCAGGTATGATCCCAACAAGCACTCAGCTTCAGAGCTTTGAGGCACTTAGCTACACAGGTAACCCTGAACTTTGTGGTCCTCCTTTGACAAGTAATTGTTCGAGCGTCGAAGAGTTGTTGGGTGCTGGTTCTGTTGAACATGCTGATGGGATTTTCTTTGATACATCTGACTTTTACAAAGCTATGGGAGTTGGATTTGCTGCAGGGTTTTGGGGGATTTGCAGTGTTATTTTCTTTAACAGAACTTTCAGGCATGCTTATTTTCGTGTTCTTAATCACTTGGATGATCTTATTTATGTGTCCATAGTCCTGAAGATAAGAAGGTTGATTGCTAAATTATAAGTTTACATTCTAAGTGTGTTATCACAAGGTTGTCTTTGTTAATATAGTGAAATGGTGTCATTTCAGTTTTTATTTACTTTCATTTGTACTCAAAGTTCTCAGTTCTCGGATGTTTGGAAAACTGAGAATGTAGCTCTGCAGTTAAGATTTTGGTTTATGCTAATAGCGGTTCCTTCAGTAACTAAAGCTAAAATTTCAAGGTGTCATTGATGTGAGTATAATCATTCCTAACATATTACGACTATGTAGTAATTTCTTGTCTTCGGAAGATTATATTTTATTTATTTTTTCATTTTAAGGATAAATTTATGTTGCTTGTTACAGAAAAATAAACTTATTTTGCAGATGCCTTTTCCTAATTAATACTATAACAATATTTTGTAAAGTCGAACATTTCTTTGTATTTCTTCTATATACATCCATAGAGAAGAAAAAAGATTGAAATTTGAAGGCTTGTGTCTAAGAAGCTGCCAAGGGATTATTAAAGGCAAAAGAACCATTGAAGTAATAACAGATTCTGACATAGTTTAGATGTAACAATATCAACTATATTTTCAATTTTCAAGTTTCAACATTACATGAATCTTGTTGTACTATATGAGCCAGGCTAAAAAAAACTAGAAGTTCTGCAACCAAAGTTTGTAACAATACCTTTCCCTTATAAGAAGCACCATTGTTTGTTGGGAGGGTATGAGTTGATGCTGTGGTTTCTCCAACTGTCAAATACACACAATGGAACTCAAAGCGCTTCCAAGTAAAACCAAACTTAGAGAAGGAAAATACAATATTGCAAAAGTAAAAAGAAAGTATGGTTTTGAAAGGGTCATCACCAGGAGGATGGGGAGAAGGACTAGTACTATTGGATCCACCATTGGAGTTCTGACCAAGTTGATTGAAAGCTTGAGCTTCAGCTGATTTAGGATCCAAGTGCAGAAGTGCTGCTCAAACACACATATTCAGAAATAGTTTTATCATGCAATGTTGGAAACTATGATTAATGTAATATAGTTTGTTTATATATGGATTTTTATTTTCTCCTTGACGGAAGATTATAATTAATGTCATGTTAAATAAACTATTTCTATTTAGGACTTATAACCATAACAAGTATTTGTGTTTCAATTCAATATATTGTAAAAGCATGTCATTGAAGAAAAACAGAACACCCAGATAATCAAATTTAAAAAACTGAACTGCTACATGATATCACGAAACCATCTCCCTCAAAAACTTAAACTATTTAAGTAGAGGCACATGAATAATTTTATATCCGTCATGTTCGCTTACAAAATAATCTTTTGGGGTACATAGTATATAAAGAATGAAAAATCCCTTAAAAAATATTTGAGTTATAACCCCTTATATACTATGTACTCCTTATGTACTCCTACTATATAAAAAAATATAAATAAAAAAAAATAATCTAGGTAACAGGGGTTAAAGTGTAGATAATGCACAAGTCCATCCTACCTTATGCTGAAATCCAAATTTTTAATTAGAAGAATTCGGATAACAAAGATCGAACTCTAAACTTTTTGATTATGCAGGTTCTGATACCGTGTCAAGGAGCATCTCTCCCTAAAACTTTAGCTACTGAATTAAGATGCATGAATGGTTTTATATATAAAACACGAAACGTACCCGGACACTGAGAGAGATTATCTGGAGCTTTGCAAAGTGAAGGAAGGGCAAGAGCAAGTGTGAGGTTAACCTTCAAGCCAAGGTCAGGATCATCTCTATCTTTGATGATAAGACAAACACACTTCTTCTTGTTTTTTATGGCTTCTATGATTCCACTGCAGCAATCTGCTGTGGGAGATTTTGCATCACCACCAACATATGGAAGACATGTTGCAATACCATTTAGCTGCTCTACACATTTCTGTTTCTCTTGTGCTGTATCCCCCATTGCATTGTGGATCAGCATCAACATTATTGGTGTTATTAACACTAGCATTGGTGATGTTGAGGCCATTTTCATTTGTTAGGAATAAAATAGCATATGTAAATTATAATCTATGTGGATCAAAACCTTTTGAGTATTTATATATTGTTGATTATAGAGTATGATGATTATGTTGAAACAAACAAGTAGTGGTTCTACAAGAGAAGCATCTGTCTATTTGAATAACCGATTAATGTCAGGTTTCTTTTTAGAGTTTAGATGTGGAAGGACTGGTTTGTGAAGTCAAACAAAAACTAAAAGCATATGGTAATTTGTGATTGATGAACCTATTTTTAAAGTAGTTTTCTTGGATCATTTTGGTTTCTATTTTCGGTTTTAAGCAAATCATATTGCCTTGAAAAAATGTATCTTGGGTTCTATTTTTAGTGTTGATATTTCTTTCAAAATATATTTAACTAGCTTCAGTTTGATTCAGTCAACATGAGACTGAGTCAGTCTTTTAAACAAGGACAAAAGTAGGCAAAACACCATTCAGTTTTAAGTGTGTGGGAGCCTGGGACGGATTTACTCTTTAAGTAGTGGAGGCAAGTTCCTTGACTCTGAAATTTAAAAAATTTTTAGTAGTTCTGAATAATAAAGAAGGTAAAGTAGATTTTTTGTCCCTAAAATTTGACAAAAGTTTCAAAATACTCTTATTTTGTTTCAATTTTGTCCCAAAAGTTTTCGATTTTCATCAAATATACCCTTAACAGTTAATTTTTCAAAAAATTTAAAACTAATTTAACAACAATTTCATAAGAACAACCCTCAACACAAGCAAATTAAGTATAATTTTCATCTTCTAGAATGAGACCCGCGTGATGCGCGGGGCAGTAAATTAATGATAGTATATAATAAAGATTAAAAATTGTTATATTTTGTAGAATTAAATTAAATGTGTAAACTAAAGTTAAATTTAAAAGGTATTTTATTGAAAATAATTTGTAGTACAAAAGATTTGGATATTAGAGTTGTATGTACAAAATTACATTTTTATTTGGTGGTTTGATTTTTGCATTTGTTTTAGTTGATGAACTTAGTTTTCTTATGTGGCGCTCATCCTCCTTTTTTGTTTATTGGTTGTTGTTAGAGTTGTTACTTTCTTCTTTCTGTGTAAGTTCTTGTGAAGACATGTTCTTTATGAATTATTGAATTATATGCACTTTCTATTGTGTTGTTTGTTCCATCTTTACAAGTATGTTTTTCTTCCAAAGATGTGTCTTAAATTTGTATAGTTTTCTTTCTCCTTAATCCTTTGATGGGTATGTGATATTCGTCTGATGATATTAGTGTTGGCGAAGTTGGTTCCTATAATCAATGAATAATTTAAACTAGAAATAAAAATGATGACTAAAATAACTAAAATAAGTGATTTTTTTTAGTATTATCTGTTTTATTTGTTGTAATGGGTGATGAAATTTAGTATTTTTGGTTGGAACAAATATCCTGATAACAAATGGGTGTTGAAATTTAGTTTTTTTGTTGAAACAAATGTCTTGTTAATAGTGTATTGTTGAGAACTTTCTTTAAGGTTAAAATAATTTACATTGACTTCAAATATGTTGCACAAATTTTTCAATTGATGTCAATGTCATTACTTGTCTGAAGTGCCATTAGATTTGAAGCAGTTGTACCAAACAATTTTTTTGCTTCGCCATCAAATAGTACAAAAGTTGTACCATTTTGATCTGAAACATTCAATTGAATTTTGAACCTAAAATAAGTATTGAGTTAGTAACTAATAATTTAATAGATGGAATTATGAAAAGTATATAGAGTTACCTTATTGTTGGATATTATGGTGTTTGATTACAGTGCCACAAATGTAGTTATCTCCTTTTTCACATGCTTTTTTCGTACACTTTTCACATTCAACATAGTTATCTCCATTTAGTATGTCTGAGATGTTGTGTAGTTCGAAAATAATTTTTTTGTTCAAATTAGTTATATTCGTAATCAAATTCATCATGTTAGGTAGCCACTAAAATTAATCACGTTATAAATACATATTTGATGTTTATAAAATAATTCATTTATTTTGCCTTACACAAAAGTTTGTTATAGTATTTTGTTGTGAAATATCTAATTCTTTTGGTGGTGGTTGATTATTTTATTAGTATGAAAATAACATGTATGAATCTATATATAAATACTAGTAGTTAATTTTTGGTATTTATTGAACATTTTTTATTTGTAATTCAACTATATTATGTATACACAAAAAATAAGTTATTAAATAAGTTATCTATATATAATATACTATGAAATACAAAATACACATTGAAAATATATGAAATAACACATTTATACACCTATACAGTCACTGATTTTTTTTATATGCATAGCATTTTTGTTCGCCATTACTTTTACTTCACATATCAAGTAGATACACATTTCTTTATTATTGAATGAAGCGTAGATCCTATCTAATATGAGTGTCAAACCTGATCTAACAGTAATGTAATGTGTATCGACTCAATTTATTAAACAAATCAATGCATATATCTGTATACAATTCTAGTATGATGAATTGCTGGTTGTATAGCAGGGGAATCAGATGATGCTAAAGAAACGTTTGAATGTTGATTTGTGTTATGTATGTATAGGGCTGAGATTAACATAAAGCCATGGGAGATTTTGTCAGGAGAGATGAAAGAAGGGAACAAGAGAACAACATGGCTTAAAAGAGAGCCATATGCTTACTGGAAAGGTAATTCTGATGTTGCTGACACAAGAAAAGACCTCATGAAATGCAATGTTACACATCAACAAGATTGGAATGCTCGTATCTATAAACAGGTATTATTCTTATTATTATTATTAATCTTACTTAACTAGTGCTGTTTTTCCTATATGGTTGTCAGGAAAGTGTTTCAGGACAGAAAATACAAATACATGAAAGAAATAAATAAATGAAATTTTTTGTTAAGTTCAGAATCAATAGAGTGATATAGAATTCAGTTTCATCCTCTTTCAATTTCTCATTCAATCTCAAACTTCATCAATTTCATTTCAGGATTGGATAAAGGAATCAAAAGAAGGGTACAAGCAATCAGATTTGGCAAGCCAATGCATTCAAGGTCGGTATAACATTCATACTCATACATTTATCACTAAAATGTGTTGTTCTTTCTAATTTCCAAATCATGGTTCCATGCAGATATAAGGTGTACATTGAAGGTGCTGCTTGGTCTGTTAGTCAAAAATACATTCTAGCATGTGATTCTGTCACATTACTTGTAAATCCACACTACTATGATTTTTTCACAAGAGGGTTGGTTCCAATGCAACATTATTGGCCAATTAAGGAAGATGACAAATGCAGGTCCATTAAATTTGCTGTGGAATGGGGCAATACTCATCAGAATGAGGTAACCTCAAACTCAAATTAAGTTCAACTTGTTCACTAAGAAATACTAAGGTCTAACTCAATAATATAATAATTCATCAGGCTAATAGTATTGGAAAGGCAGCAAGTGATTTCATCTATGATGAATTGAAGATGGATTATGTGTATGACTACATGTTTCACCTCTTAAATAGTTATGGTAAACTGTTTAGATATACACCCACTTTAAGTTCTGAAGCTGTTGAGTTATGCGTGGAATCAATGGTTTGCAATGCTAAAGGAAGAGAAAGACAATTCATGATGGAATCAATGGTGAAGGGTCCTGCAATCACCAACCCTTGCACCATGCCCCCACCTTTTGACCCTCCATCTTTGCATGAAAACTTGAGGAGAAAAGAAAGTTTAATTAAACAAGTGGATTCATGGGAGAAGAGTTATTGGGGGAAACCAAAATAAAAATCTTGATGTATATCTGTTCTTTTTTTTTTTTTTTTTTGCCAATTCAATTCTAA
>NC_029776.3:104725778-104729894 GCF_000817695.3 Arachis duranensis
TGAAGATATGTCTTATTTAGATTTGTTTATTTTTTCTTTCTTCTTAATCTCTTTATTATTATTATTTCATCTAGATCACGATATTAGTGTTGGTAAAGTTGGTTCTTATAATCAATAAAGAATATAAATGATGTTTTGAATAAATAAAATTTTTGTTGTATTTTCTGTTTTATTTGTTATAATAGGAATTGAGTTTCGGTATTTTTTGTTGGAACAAATGTATTGGTAATAATAATGTATTGTTAAGAACATAGTTAAAATTGTATACTTTGAATTCAAATATAAATATAAAATTGTATAAATTTTTCAATTGAAATGGTGTTTGACTAGTGTCATTGCTATCTTGGAGTGTAATTAAATTTAAAGTATTTGTGCCTAATAATTTTTTTGCTTCTCTATTAAATAGTATAAAAGTTATTGTACCACTTTGATATAAAATTTTTAATTTAATTTTGAATTTATAATTATTATTATTGATTTAGTAATTTATAATTTGATGAAATTTTTTATGATAAGTATAATTTGATATAATTTGATGAAAGTTTTTATAATTTGAATTTGTAATATTTTTTATATTGTAGCACAAAAATTTTATTTTTGGTACTTTTGTAAAATTTTTTTTGATATCTACTTATTTTTCTTCTCCTAGTATATACAGTTTTTCAATGATATCCATAATAGTAAGAATAAAATTTTTTAGAATATTTATTGTGTGTATATATAATATATTGGGAAAAAGTTATTTTTAATAATAATAATAATTTAAATAGTATAAATTAAAAATATCTGAGGTATGAATAAGTTATATTTAATAAAAATAATTTAAATAGCATAAAATAAAAATATTTGTTAGTATTTTTTTAACTCATTCTGTCAAACAATGTCTCAAGTGATATAAATTTAAAATAGTGCTAAAAAATGATTAAAATTGATTCTTTGATTTAAATAAGTATAATTATAAAGATCTTAAAATATAATTATATGTAAAGTATTACAAAATAATAAAAAATATATAAATAGTAAAAATAATAAGAGTGTTTTTTCTCATAAATTTGTTTTAAAAATACAATAAATATTTTTATTTTGTATCTAATCATCTAATAGAATTATTTTTAAATAGATAAGCTCTTCTTCATTTATTGCATTGGTATAAATATTTTTCATAGGTAAACTACAAATTGTGAAATGAAGTAATAGCGGTAAGAATCTTATGTATATGATATATAAATACGTCAATTAATATGAAATTTGAATAGTTTGTAACTTAAAATTTGTTGTAATAATATTACAGGCATGCTACACATCCATGTAACCATGTAACCAAGTTGACCCAATACAAAAAAAAACCAATACCATTAAATGAAACGTGAAATACACACTCCCAACACACACGAAATCGCTCTTGCCCAACGCTTGTTTACGCACGAAGCGTCTTCTTCTTCTTCACCTTCTTCTTCGCATTCCTTCTCCTCCTCCTTCTCCTCCTTCTTTTTTGCGTTCCTTCTTCACGTGTTTTCTCCTTATCGTCATTTTTTTGTTGTTGTTGCTGCTGTATTTTTTTGTCTTTTCCTCCTTCTCTCTCTGGTGAAGAAGCAGTAGAAAGCGAGAAAGAAGAGTTTTGAATAGTGCAGAATAAATCGAACACAGTACTCATGGTGAACCGAATACAGTACTCATGGTGAACCAAACACAGTACTCATGGTGAAACAATTGTATAGTGCTGAGTGAACGAAACATAATCCATTATATAAAATCAAATTCAAACAGTTTTCTGCAGAATGAACCGAACACAGTATTCATGGTGAACCGAACACAGTACTCATGGTGAAACAATTGTATAGTACTGAGTGAATGAAATATAATCCATTGTATAAAATCAAATTCAAATAACTCTACCTACAATTTACATATTATCAATTCAATTTAGTACACTTCCGTCCATTTAATTCAATTCAAATTAGCAATTGCATTCCATTCAATTCGATTCAAAATTGAATAATCCAAACTTTGTCAGTTTGATTCGTTTTAGAAGAGTAATCCAAATTGCTCTCCATTCAACTGATTTGAAGTTGAGTCATTCATTGTTTCGATTCAGAAGTGTAGATCAAAGAAGAAAATGAAGAAGAATAGGAAGAAGATAAATGTAACGTAACCAGATCGAAATAAGAAAACGAGAAGATGAACGCGACCAGAGGAGAACAATGAAGGCAATGTAGATCAATAAGGAAGAACGCGAGTAGAGAAGAAGATAAGGTTTACGTTGCAACAGAAGGTTTACGTCAAGCAAAGCTTTAGGTTGCAGCACGTTATATGTAGCGCGTGTATGACAAACGAGTGAGGGGTGAGGGACGCACGTGTGGAGGAAATTACTTGGTTAACAACTATGTAAAAAATACATGGATGCAGAGCTTTTATGATAATATTATTATGACATTTTTAATAGGGGCAAAATTTACCTCAAAACCGAACTGAAATTTACCTCAAAAGCGAACCGAAATTCACAACAACCGAATGAGAAATTGAAAAAATCAATTTTTTGTTTTTTTAGTTAAACCGATCGATTCGGTTCGATATTCGGTTGGTTCGACAAAAACCAAACCGAACCAAAAAATAGTTGCAGTAATGCTTGTTTTTATAAGTTTGTCCTTTAACCTAAAAACAAAACCCCCCAAATTCCTAACTCTAACTCACTCAGCACTCACCACTCACCAGCCACAACCCCATCCCACAAGGCCACAAGTCAGTAAACTAACTTCCATCTTCCTCCTCCATGCCTGAAAGAATGAGAACCAGAGAGCTGCCGCCGTCCTCCAGTCGCAAGTCGTCCGTCGTTGCCATGTAGGACATCGTCAATCTCCGTTATAGGCGTTGTAGAGAGTTGGAGAGCGCCGTCATCTAGCCGTAGTTGTCTGTCGTTGCTGTGCAGGACATCGTCGATCTCCGTCGTCTAGCCGCAGTCTTCACGCTGTCATCCAGTCCACGTCGTCGCAGCAAACCCTAAACTGAGCCGTTCTTCTCCGTCGTTGAGCAGCAGTTTCCGTTTCCGAGCAGTTTCTTTTCATCGCTGAGTAACAGCCTTAGTCCGAGCCCTCTCCTGCAACTCACAATGTCTTCTTTTAAGGTGAGTAATTTGGTATATTCACAATTTATTGCAAGTTATTAAATGTTATTGCTGGTCTGTTGGAAAGAAAGTATAGTCACAACTTACAACTTATTTATTTTGTTTCTTAAACTATGTTGTTGTTGCTTTAATTAATAACTTAGTATGTTTAATAACTATGTTGCTGTTGCTGTTGTTGGATTAATTTACTGTTGTTGTTGCTCTAAAGTTGATTAGTTTTTCACTTTTTCGTTCTCTTTGGGTCCAGACTTTTTCATTTTAAGATTTTATAGCTATTTTTATTTTCAAAGATCCTCAATTTTATTATGGTTTAATACTTTGTTATTTTATTATGGTTTAATATTTTATTATAATTTATAATCTATATTATGTTTATATTTATAATCTATATTAATTTTGTTGTTTTATTTTTGTAGAAATTGCACCAATTCAAAAAAGATGATGATAAATTTGGTGTGGATTCAGATTAAACATGGTGATTTTTTTTGTTTTTATTTGGTTTAAAGTAGCTGCTTTAGTTTTTAATATGTTTTAAAGTGTGTTTGTTTTTGTTATTTGCTAGACTTTTTTTAATTGTCTTTATTTTTATGTCTAATTATTGGAACAAATTGAAATTGTATTGAATTTGAATGTGATATATTCTTCTTATTTTAGTTTATTGACGGTTTAAACTTTATTTTATGGTGTTTTAAATTTTGATTATTAGGTTAAAAAAATAAAAAAACCGACCGAACTAATTAAATCACTATAGTTCAATTTGGTTTGGTTCGATTGTCCAAAAAATAACAAACCAAACAATTAGTATCATTGTAGAATCGAACCGATTACATCTCTAATGTAAATATTTATTATATTTAATTAATTAATTATGAGAGTTACGGCTTTTTTCTTTAAGTTTTAATTTTCCAAGATTTTTAAACTTTGCCAAATAAGCAAATATATATATGCTGATTTGGCATCATTAAAAAAATAAAAATAGTTTAAATTTAATGTAT
>NC_029776.3:104729962-104733924 GCF_000817695.3 Arachis duranensis
TTTATTTAAAAAATATTTTTTATACAATAAATAAATAAATATTTTTATATTATTATACTAAATATAATTGACAACTAAAAAATATTAAAATTTATTGTTTTTTACTATTATTTTAAAAAATTTACCCATACAGGCCGCTAAAGTCTATTGGTATCTTGCAATGAAATTTCATCGCAAATGATAATAAGGAATGACTTGGCATCACAATAATGGTACGGTGCAATTATAAATTTAAAATAGCAATGAAAAATCACCAAAGGAAAACTCATGTGGTTTCCTCTGGGTGGAGGTGCATGCACATGTAATAATATCATGTTTCAGGTCTTCGAATCCCCTTGACTTGGTTGACTTGGTATTATTGCCTACTTTAATGGTGTTTGTTTTTGTTTGATTGACTTAGCTTTCAGAATCATACAAGTTAGATTAATTGGTGTATGTATGTTATGTTTAGTACGTTTGCATTATTTAATTTTTTTAGCTTTTTTAATTGTTTAATAGACCAAAATGATTTTTTGATTATTTGAACAAAATTTAACCAATTCAAAAATAACATTTCATATTTATTAATTTATGGACGACATTCTTTATCATAAAATATAAAGTACTGCAACTCGTATAAGTATTTACCAAATTGATTTCTAACGTTTTATTTCGCTTAACATACCATTATATTGCTCATGTAAAACTTATTTATAGAAAAAAATACATTTCAAACTTAAAACATTATTTGATTGATAACTATTAAGTTATTGTTGTTATAAGAAATTAAATAAGTCTAACTTAGTTTCAAAAATTAATTTAAGAAGTAATAGTTGTCTCATGTTTATAATGATTATTAAATTTTTTATTTTTAGCCAAGATGAGATTAATAATTATTATTATTAAATAAATGAATTAATAGTAATGTAGGACGTCTTCCATGAAACAACGTAGCACGCAGAAGTGTTCCAATCACTTGACTTGGTTGATGTGACTTGCTTTCCTTTAATGATGTGTGCCTTGTTTGTTTGATTAACTCAGCTTTCAAAATTTCTTGACTTGGAGTGGAAGACTTTTCATAAACATTACCAAAATATGTAGTAGTCTCTCAAGCTTAGCATCATGAAATATATCGACGAAAAATTTTAGGGAAAATAAAATTATATATTTTACCTTTTTAAGAGATTTCTACAAATAATAATAATAATAAGGGTTTTGATAAGAAACTTAGGTATTATGACAAAATTGTTCAAACTCTCAAACGACACAGTTTAATGTTTTATTTAACGTCAAAATACGTATGACATCAATTTAATATGTCCAGCATAGCAAGACTAGTCACCTCACTAATAACGTTGAATTTCGATAACAAAAAATACACAAGAGATTATATTGATACATTTTTTTAATCTAAAACACCAAATTATAGTGAATAGGAACTATAAATCAATATAACTTGTCAATCTTAATACCAAAGTAGTTAACTCAACTTACTTTCTTCAATCATGTTTGTTTGTTTGATGGTGGAAACTCAGGTGCAGTCAACTTCACATGAAGTTGATAACTAAGAATCGTTAGATGATTTGATTGATTTGACTAAATTTTCATCTAACGACTCTCAACTATCAACTTCACGTGAAATCGACTGCACCTGAGTTTTCACCTTGTTTAATTGACTCACCTTTTAAAATTTCTTGACTTAAAATGAAAGACTTTTCATAAACTTCACCAAAATATGTAGTAGTCTTCACAAGCTTAGCATTATGAAATATATAAATTATTCGACTAAAAGTTTTAGGAAAAATAACATTTTATCTTTTTTAGAGGTTTCTACAAAATATTTTTCTTTAATCTATAAAATATATACTTTTTTTTACACATTAAAATAAATTACTTTTTGATCTATTTTACCAAAATTCCATTCAATAGTAATTATACGTATCTAGATTAGCAATAACTTTTTAAGTTGGTCCAAATAATAATAATAATAATAATAATAATAATAATAGTGTTAAACTGTTAATAATAGTGTTAAACTCATAGTTGTCAGAACCGAACCGGTGATCGAACCGGTGAGATTACTGGGTCACTGAGTCACTGGTTCAACCGGTAGGTCACTGGTCGAACCGGTTAACTCGGTATAATTAAATAATTATATAAAATTTAATTATTTTTTATCATTTGTATTTTTATTTTTGTTTTTATAAAAATAATTATCATTTTTAAATTTTAATGCTTTATTAATTAGTTTATATTCATTTTTTTATTATATTATTATAGGTGAAAAGTCACGTAAAATTATTTTTTTGTGAAGTTGATATTTAAGAATCGTTAGATGATTTGACTAGTTTAACTATCAACTTCATACGAAGACAAAAAATAAAATAATATATTAAAACAATAATATTAATAGATATCATATAATCATGAAAAGAAAAAATAAATTGTGATTAATTAAATTTTTTTATTTATCTTTTTAATTTGTATATATTTAATAAAATTTATAGTTAAATAAAATGTAATTGATTTAAAAATCAGAGACTTTGAAATTAAAATAAATTGAATATAAGTGAAAAGCAAAATGCTATATGTATTATAATTTGTATATTAATTAATGAGAATCACTCCAGCTTTGTGGTAGAAGCATGCCAGCTTTATGCAGGAGGAAGGGGTTTGGACCCCATTGGAAGTATTTTGGAGAATTTTTCAAAAATCATCACAAGCTGACACTTGGCAGCGCTGAAGGGTATGGTGCATGGTGATGGTGGAGTTGCAGATTGCTGGTCTATTGTACATTCACCTTCAATATTGACCGATTGACTCGGACCGGTCCGGTTTTTGCCGGTTTTCACCGGTTCACACCGGGTTAGACCGGTTCGTACCGGTTCTTTGCCTGAAACGGTCGCAAGCTTGGACCGGACCGGTACTAGGTTCGGTTTACCGGATTTCCGGTCGAACCGGCCGGTCCGGTCCGGTTCTGACAACTATGGTTCCATCTCCCTATTCACTTACCCGAATAGTCACACAAACCTACTGAACAAAATTATATCACCAAGAACCAATTAGCTTGGATTCTTCAGTTTATGCGTGGATTGATGGTTTCACTCATTTTACTATTTATTTTTTGAAATAATTTATTAAAAATAAGAAGTATGATCATCCACTGTTAGCTCTTTCTCATCTTCTTGCAATTTTCACGGCAGTTTTTCATTAGTTTTCACTTTTTTTTCTTTTCGCAGCGGGTCACAAACATCGCAACGTGAATACCTGCTATAATGCGCAGTCTTTCACCTCATCAGCCATAGATGATGCACTAACATCTATTTTCTCTTTATTTTTCTAATAAAAAAATTTATTTTTTTTCAGATCACCTTTAACATATTTACCCTAATCATTAGCTATTTTATTATGTTTAATATAAAATAATTCAAAGTCAAAATTCCTTTAAAAATATTAGGTGTCTACAATTAATTGATAAACTCCTTGTAGGCACTATAGCCATAGTAAAATAATAGCTACCACAGAACACACCTTTTAAAAATAATATTTTTAAATTTTAAAAAATTAAATTTGCCCTCGAAAAACATGCGTCTTTTCTCCCCCTCCAATCTACCCTGTCGCGGTGCCATGGTGCCTCCCCTCTCCAACTTTTTTTTAGCGATGTTGTATCCTCTCCTCCAACCTTTCGCATTGTTGAACCGCCTCCTCTTTCTCCATCTCTTTTCGGTCCGTGAAAGTCCTTATATCATGACATCGCACCATTATTTTCAAAATCCTCTTGACGTGACACACGATGTTTTTTTTTAGATTTCGGCTATATTTTTATTTATCTTGAATTTTTTTTTAGTTTCGGATGTATCTTTTTTATATGTTTTTTATGTTTTTATATGTGTATTCTTTTTTAGCTTTTAGATGATATTTTGAATATTATTTTTTCAATAATTTTTGATGTCTCATTTTAATAGATTTTGATTTTTTTTTTT
>NC_029776.3:104735003-104765148 GCF_000817695.3 Arachis duranensis
TTGTATAGAGAATAAATTAAAAGAAAAACAAATCATTTGTTAATCGTAAGAAAATTAATTAACTGTATTCCAAATATTAGAAATAAAATTATTTTAAACTAATCGTTAGAAATAATTTTAAAATATTTGAAGGTTAGAAAAGAAAATATGTTTTACTTCAATATAACAAAAGTTTTAATATTCACCGATAATAATAATGATATATATTCATATATAAATGAGGATATATGTTTAATTGATTTTATTATCAATATTTATTTATTAAAAATATTATTTCTATATTATTTCAATATATATTTATATAATTAATTTTACTAAACACCTAATATACATTATATATCATTATAGGATGGATTAAGACTCTCATTAATTATTATGACTAAATATTTTATTTTTATTTAAGAATACTAGGATTACTAGCTACTCCATGTAAATTACTTTGACCAGTCAATATGGCTCCCACACTCATCATTCATCAATAATTCAATACGGTGAATCAAGGAATTACTCTTATATACAAAAAATTTGGAACATGCGATGAAAGTCGGAACTCAAAAGATAAATTAAATATGTAATAGTAGCTACTAAGTTATGAAATCATACATTATTTAAAAATAATTACTCAAATATTACAAAACTATTTATATAATATTTAACGTCAAATTGCTAAGATTAATCTTGATCAATTAACTGGAGAAACGAAAATAATGCTAATTGAACCAATCACAAAAAGACTTTAGAATACTTAGTTTTGAGATCATCAGAATATTGGCGATAAACACATCATGGACTTGAGCCGCTATAAATATATGAACGCTGGAGTTGTATATCCAATAACCATAGCAACACCTTAAATATACTCATACATTAGAGTTTTCAGTCTCAAATCCTTGGAAAAAAATGAGAAGAAAAGAATACTCCAGCAATGGTACTACTGTTGCGGTAGTCGTGGTGGTGCTACTCATCATTACTGAATTTGGAGGTTCTTATGCCTGCATTCAACTAGAAAGAGAGGCTCTCCTCAATTTCAAAAGAAGTTTGAGCTTTTTTGATGAGACGCCACTACTTCCATCTTGGGAAGTAGATGGTGATTGCTGTGAATGGCAAGGCATAGCCTGCAATAATGTCACTGGACATATTGTTATGCTTGATCTCAACGATCTCTGTTCTCCATTCATCGTTGAATCAATCATAGAACAACCGTCTAGTTACAGCGATGATTGTCCCCATCTGGCATATACTTTCATGGATGTTACTCTATATCTGTCACAGCTCCAACATTTGACTTATTTGAATCTTTCTGGAGTTGTCATCCAAGGGGCTCTAGCATTTCTTGGTTTTATGCAAAGCCTACGCAGTCTTTCTCTACGAGGAGACTATGTTTATCAACCATTGACCATTCCCAGCAGCAGTATTGGAAACCTTGCCAACTTGCGTGCTCTTTATCTCCAACGCCTCACTCTCACCAACGTTACTGACAGTAGTTGGCTTTCTTCACTTTCCTCATTGCAATACCTTGGCTTGTATGATGTAGATCTTTCCATGGCTGAAGCTCACCATCTGTTTAAGGTACTTAACACGCCTTCTCTGTTAGAGTTACACCTATCTGGTTGTAGACTTGGACAAGTGTCGTCATCACTTGTTTCTGATCATATTTTTCCTCTCACAAATCTCACTCGTCTCCAACTCCTCAATCTTGCATGGAATGACCTTAGCCAAGATTCACCAATCCTAAATGCTTTTCAGAACACCACTTCCATCAAAGTCCTTGACATCTCACAAAACCTTTTAAGCTCTGTGCCGCCATGGTTAGCCAAGCTTCATAATCTTCTCAAGTTGGATTTGTCTTCCACCGATATTACAGTTCTTGATCCTTTGAGAAATCTGACCTCCATTAAATACCTTCTGCTTTCTCATAATAAGAATTTAGCTTCACTTCCACTATGGTTTTCTCATTTTGATAACCTTCAAGTACTATCCCTTGGGGGATGTGGTTTTTCTGGTCAATTTCCTTCTACTCTTCAGAACTTGACTTCCATTAGGGTCCTGAACCTCAATGAAAACAATCTGAATTCAATAACACCGTTGTGGTGGGGGAAGTTTGAAAACCTTGTTTTCTTAAGTCTTTCGAGTAATCTGTTTTATGGTCCAGTTCCTTATACTTTGCGAAATTTGACTCATCTCACTTATCTTAGCCTTTCCAACAACAACTTGAAGTCACTTCCATCATGGTTAGGCGAGTTAAAGAGTCTTGTCCATCTTGATCTTTCAATGAATAATTTCACTACAGTGGAAGAGGATTTTCTATCATCAATTTTGAGCAATTTATGTCAGCTAAAAGAATTTAATCTGTCTCAAAGCAATTTCCAAGGGTTTGCTTTCAAAAACAAAGGAACTCTATCTGGCTGTAATAGCTATGCTTTAGAGTACCTGAATTTGAATGACAATGAATTTGATGGTCTTTTGCCCAATTGGTTGGAACAATTTAAAAATTTAAAGTACCTTCATTTGATGTCAAATTCATTCTCCGGCCCAATTCCTCTCTTTATTGGAGATTTGGCAAAATTGACAGAGTTAGATCTTGGAGATAACATGTTAAATGGATCAATACCCCGCAGTCTTGGAAAACTTGTGAATCTCCGAAACCTGAATCTTTCTTCTAATAATTTTAGTGGTGTTATTCCTCAAAGTCTGGGTCAACTCAAGAATCTGCGATGGCTTGATCTTTCTTCTAATCATTTTTGTGGTGTTGTTTCTCAAAGTCTGAGTCAACTCAAGAATCTGCATTGGCTTGATCTTTCTTCTAATCATTTTATTGGTGTTGTTCCTGAAAGCCTCGGTCAACTCAAGAATCTGAAATGGCTTGATCTTTCTTCTAACTACTTGCATGGCACAATTAATGGATTAATAAATTCGTGGTCCCAGCTCATCAGCCTCTTCCACTTTGATCTCTCCAATAATAAAATAATTGGATCAATTCCTGAAAACCTTCATGTTATAATGCCCTTTTTGAGATCCTTGATTCTTCGCAACAACCTCTTAAATGGTTCATTGCCAAGTTCATTGGACAAACTTAAATACTTGTACAGTTTTGATGTTTCCAACAATAAGTTATCAGGCAAAATTCCAAGCACATTATGGAATCTATCATTGGGATGGCTGCGTTTGAATAACAATAGCTTTCAAGGAAAACTTCCTTCATCCTTGACAAACATGAAAGAATTGAGATTATTAGATCTTGGGGAGAATAGACTATCAGGTTTCATACCTTTTTGGAATGGCAATGAACTTCCCGACTTACAAATTCTTAGGCTGAGGAAAAATTTGCTACATGGTGTCATTCCTTCAAGTCTCTGTCAATTTGTTGAATTGCAAATCTTGGACCTTGCTGAAAATCACTTAGTTGGCCCAATTCCTCGTTGCATTAGCAATATTACAAGAATGACTTCGGCAAATACTCTTTCGTTTTGGGAGGAATTAAATCCATGGGACAATGAGGATCTAAAGCAAGTCATCAAAGGAAGAGAACTTGATTACATTAGAAACTTAAAATATGTGATCAACTTGGACTTATCAAATAATTTCTTGTCTGGATCAATTCCTATTGGAATATCTTCCCTCAGAGGATTGATTGGACTCAATTTTTCCTACAATAATTTGTCTGGCGTGATTCCTGAAATGATTGGAGACATGAGATCATTAGAATCTCTTGACTTATCACATAATCATCTCTGTGGTACTATTCCAAGAGGCATGATTGACTTATATTCTCTAAGTCACTTGAATTTATCATACAACAACCTTTCAGGACCAATTCCTGTTGAAAACCAATTTCAGACCTTTAACGATCCACTCAGTTACACTGGTAACCAATATCTCTGTGGAGCTCCACTCCCAAAACATTGTCCCGGTGATGGTCCTCATCATGTTCCTAACATTGAAAACTATGAAGATGAAGACAGGGAAAATGACAAGTTAGACAAAGTGTTGTTTTACTCAATCACATCCATTGGCTTTGCAACTGGTTTCTGGGGAATTGTTGGGTTTTTGTATTTCAAAAAGAATTGGAGGTATGTTTGCTTTGGATATGTGGAGAAGGTTGCTGACAGGATCTATGTTGCAGTAGTCTTAAAAGTAGTCAAATTGAAGAAAATGATGCAGAGAAAGTAGTCATGTTTGTAAATTTGAAGATTGATTTTCACACCCTCATTGGCCTCATCCATGTAGTTCTTAATGTTAAATAAGATTGTTATGCTTCTAGATCATTAGAGTTGTGTTTTCATTGAGATATGTTTAAATATTTCTTCTGTTTTTGTATCAATTATCACTTGCATTTATGTTAAAATTGCAAGTAGCTTTATGTTTCTGGTGCTAAAATATTTAAAGAAGTTGATCCATATTACAAATGCATAATATGAAAGTGAGGTAAATTTGAAAATTAACAACAATCTACTATGATTGGTAGTATGAGGAGGATTTTAACTTAACCAGGAAATACACTATATATATAAATATAACAAGAATCAAGAAAAAGTGATAGATAAAGTTAGTACAAATTAATTTAGCCCAACTCATAGGATCGGATAAACATTCTCTGTAGCTATTGCTACTACTAAAAAAAAATTGCAGCTAATAATCTTAATTTGCTAATAAATCCTACCGTAATAATTTCATTTTAAATGAAAATTTGTGAGAAAATTTTTAATCATATGAATAAGAACTAGAAAGAAGGTTTCAGAATATTGAAGTGTCATTGTCACACATCCAGGTACCTTGAACCTGTGCTTCAGTTTTGCTACTTTGATGAACACAAAGTCAGAGGTTAGAGAAAGATATCTCAATTGTTGCATAGAACCAAGGAAGTAGTTTTGTTTGCTTGACTTAGCCTTTCAAATCACTTGACTTGGAATAGAAAGACTTTCATAGTTTCATGACCTTTCACCAAGATATTAGATATATAGTCTCATAAGCTTAGCTCCACGAAATATATAAATTATCCTACGAAAAACTTTAGAGAAAATAACACTATTTTCTTTTTTAAGATATATCTATGTAATACTTTTTATTTATAGAAGATACACTTTTATAAAATTAAAATAAATTAAATACTTTTTGAACAATTTTGCCAAAATTATAGTAATTAAACATATCTAGATTAGCAATAATTTGTTAGTTGATGATGATGAAAAATAAGAAAGAATGAATAGTGATATATATGGTGGAGGTTGGTTGGGGAGAAATGAGGGGTAGTGTTGATTAGATCGGCGGATCTTTGTTTAGGCGACGAGGGTTCCAAATTTTTTGGAAAAAAATAGTAGTTTTATTATATGTAGTATTGATTGTTCAATTGGTTGATATTTTGGTTCTCTAACTTAATTATCTTAGAGTATTAAAATTTAAATTCATATTCAATTGTAATAATATATAACATATATTGAATTAATAGATGAAATGGACTTAGATAATTTGATTTTTTAAATTTCGACTAACTAAAAAACTCAATTAAATCAACATAAAACCATAAAACTCTTCGAAAATTTCTTAAACTTCTTTATTATTTTATTCGTATTTTTTGTTAGAATTTTTTTTTGCTAAACAAAAAATTCAAATATTCAACAATTAATTATTGTAATAAATGTTTATCATTCTATAAAGAAGGCTATAAAGAAGAAGATAGGGAAAATGACAAGCTAGACAAAGAGTTGTTTTACTCAGTCATAGCTCTTGCCTTTGCAACTGGTTTCTGGGGAATTATTGGGGTCTTGTATTTCAAAAAGAACTGGAGGTATGTTTGCTTTGGATATGTGGACAAAGTAGCTGACAGGATCTATGTTGCAGTTGTCTTGAAAGTAGTCGTATTGAAGGAAATGATGCAGAGGAAGTAGTCATATTTTTAAGTCTGAAGATTGATTTTCACCATCCTCGTTCTTCATCCATGTAGTAAATCTTAATGTTAAATAAGATTGGTGTGCTTCTAGATTATTAGAGCTGTGTTTTTAGTGAGATTTGTTTAAAGAAATCATTTTTTTCTTTCTTTTGTTTTATATCAATTGCCGCTCACATTTATGGTAAAATTGCAAGTAGGTTTTATATGTTTCTGGTGCTAAAAAATTTAAAGTTGATACGTATTACAATTGCATAATATTAAAGTGAGGTAACTCTGAAAACTAACAACAATCTACTATGATTGATAACAAGTATGAGGAGGATTTTAACAGAATATATATATAAATAACAAGAACCAAGAGAAAATGAATGGCAATATTGATTAGAGAGCTGTGTATAAATCCTCTATTCCTTAAAATTTGTTGAATATCAGTATGCAAAATTATGTGGTTTATTACAGCTACTACTACTACTAAAAAATAAAAAAGTAAAATAATTGCATCTAATAATCTTAATTGATCTGCTACTAAATCCAACTGTAATCATTTCATTTTAAATGAAAATTTGTTAGAAAATTTCAATCATATGTGTAAAATCAAGTTAATTAGATTGTAATTAAAAAAAAAAAAAGGCTAAAATGAAACTAGCATCACAAAGACAAAGAAAGGTGTCTGTAGTGGATACAAATGAACAACAAAAGAGAACACTCAAAGTATAACCAGCAACCAAAATACCAAATCCAAATACAAAAACATGCCAACAAAAGATAGTATTTCTGGAAATGCCTTATTTGAATTGAGGTGAAACATTCTAATAAGAGGTAAAAACTAGAAAGCAGGCTTCAGAATATTCATGATGTGCCAATGTCACCCATCAAGGCACTTTCACAGCAACCTGTTCTTCAGTTTTGCTACTTTCAAGCAATTGCAACATAAATTCTGTCTGCTACCTCATCCACATATCCAAAGCAAACATACCTCCAATTCTTCTTGAGATACAAAACACCAATAATTCCCCAAAAGCCAGTTGCAAAGCCAACGGCTATCACAAAGTAAGATAATATTTTATCTGACTTGTCATTTTCTCCAACTTCATCTTCAGAGCCTCCACCATGAGGATCTTGATGAGAATCATCGCCGGGGCAGATTGTTTTAAGTGGAACTCCACAGAGAAATGGATTGCCAGAGTAAACAAGTGGATCATCAAGAACCTGGAACTGGTTACCTCTTGGAATTGGACCTGAAAAGTTGTTGTTTTAATTTTATTTTCATTCAGAAATATCTTCGTGTGATATTATATATTTTATTATTGGTGGAAACTGTCGACTGCAAGTGAAGTTGCTTCTAGATCGTTGACACGTGTTACTGTATGGTTTAAAAAAAACCAATTTATTTTATACAAATGGTTTATTTAAAAAAATCGGTTTAAATAGACTAAATAACTACTTTTAAAATAATTTAAACTCTTTCTACGTGTTATTCCTAAATTCCTAACAGATGAATTTGATATGTTCTTTTTCTTCATTCATATTGACCAATTTTTCTTTAAATTTATCTAAACTTTTTTTATGTAATTTTTGTCAAATATATGTATACAAATTGTTTGAAAAAGTAAAATTTAGTATTCTGAAAAAAAACAAAATTCACGATTTTTTTTATAGGAATGGCATAAATGATATTATCTGTCCTTTTTTTTGTGTCTCTGTTTCTATTTTCTTGATGAGTTTTGTTTTGTTTCTCATAACTTACAGTTGCTTTTAAATTAAGCTGTAAACAGATTTTAAATTAAGTTGTAAAAATATGTTCAATTGCAAATTTATCGTTAAATTACATCAAGAATAGGATAACCATAGAAAAAATTCAACCAAATAAAAAGGACCTAACTCATACAATTAAACTACCATCATATCATCACAATAAACTATAACATCACTAACTAAAGAGACATATAACAAATATGAAAGAGATCATGCCAAAATTTCAACAATGTTTATGCTATCAAACTAGTCTACGTTATACCATAATTACATTTTTGTCTTCCATCACATGAAATTGCCATGAATTATCTTGGCATTTATGATCCTGAACATCAAAATGGTGTGATGACATAAATATGTACGTATTTATTAAATAATTTTCATCATTCACAGAGGAATGAATAAAAACATAAATTAAAAAATACATCTGAAATAATAAATTTGATTAAAAAATATAAATAAAAGGAACATACCTAATTGAAAGTTTCATATTAGTTCTGAAAAAGGGGATTAAAAGAGAACGAATTTTACGTGCGAAACGAAGAAGAAGAAAATAAAAGTAACTGTTTGGTTCAATTTAAACCGTTTTTTTTAAATAAACCATTTATATAAAATAAACCGATTTTTTTTAAACCATATAGTAACAGTGTCAGCCATCCAGAAGCAACTTCACCTGCAGTCGATTGCAGGTGAGTTTCTGCCTTTATTATTTTTGTAAAATTTTTACTTCTTTACCTAATTGTTTCTAATTTATTTTAGTCATTTTTTTTCCTTCCATGAATTTTAGTAAAAAATATTGTTTTATAGAAATTTTTATAATATTTTAAAGGATCAAATAGATTTTCATATCAATGATTAATGTGAAATAAATTTATTATTTGCAGAGATATAATGATGGAGCACATGTGAAGAGATTGGAACTAACCCTGTTCGAGTTGCTGTCCGAAGCATTAGGCCTTAAGCTTATTTACTTTTAAGGACATAGATTCAGAACTCACTTTAGGGTCAAGTGGCCATTAGGATACTAGCTTTTTTGCCTTCTTCTTCAAGACTAAGAGTGTGTTTGGATTTACATTTGAGATCAAAGTTTTTATCTTTTAAACGCAAAAGTGATCTATCTTTAATCCACTTTTACTAAAAACTACCAATTTTAGTTTTTTTTTTTTTTATCAAAGACAGGAGCAACTTTTTAATTGAGTATGAGGAGATTATGCCATTTGAATTATAATTTATTGGCCAATTATATCCTTCATTATTTATATATTTATTGTTTATTTTATAATATTTTTTCAAATACTCTTATGCATATTATTATTTTTTATAAAATTCTGTTTTTTTTATATAAGTTCTTTTACTGTTATTGTTATTTTTTTATGGAATATTTTTTTTACTTTGTATTATGATTTTATTAATTCTATTAGAATACTAAAAAATATTGAGAGTACTAAAAAAAGAATATTAAAATTTATTTACAAATTTAAAATAAAATTATAAGATAACATAAAATAATTATTTAAATTCATGTCATTTTCTTTAATTTTTCATCTAAAAGTAATTTTAAACAATGTAATCCAAACAATATTTAGTTTACTATAATCTATTTTAAATAAAAATAACTAAATATAAATCACGTCAATATTAACTTATTTTTACTTTCGTTTACAAACGATAATCCAGACACACCCTAAACTAAGTTGGTGGCCTTCAAATCTTTCATGAAAACCAGTGGATCGATATCACACCTGTCCCTGGTTCTTTGATCATCAATGTGGGTGATATGATGCAGGTAAGCTCATCAATTATGTTAGGAGAATAGAAATATGGTTGTATGGTTTATGGTTTTAAGTAATCCGCTATGAGTTCAGAGGTTTTATGCTTTGAAATCTGCTATTGCCTATAGGATTTTAAATGATAATGTTCAAAATTTGTTTGGTATAACAATTTACATAGACTAAGTTTAAGAATGAGATGTAATTAAATTGAGAAGGTTGTAATTATACAAATTTAAATTACAATTTATGTAAATATGACCTTTGTCTTCAACTTAAAAAAAAGTTAATGATTTACAAATTTTAAATGATAAAATATTTAAATTCAATTTAGTCAACTCCTTATTAAATTATATTTATTTAAATTTTAAATTTAGATTTTTTAAAATAAAAATGTTGATAAAGTGAAAAATTAATTACTGTTAATTTTATAATTTCTATGAAATATGTGTTCAACTATTTTAATTTAAGAGTAATTAATTTTTTATTTAACTACTTTATCAACTTTTTTATTTTAAAAGATATTAATTTTTAAATTTTAAAAGTCAATTTTATAGTTCTTATGAATTGATATCTAAATTTTATCTAATTTATTTTTTATAATAAATTTTAAATTTTTATCTTTTAAATTAAATATTAATTTTTAATTATTTTTAATATATTAGACACTATCTTTTAGATACTATTATAATAATAATAATAATAATAATAATAATAATAATACCAATTTTAAATTATATCATTCAAAATTAGTATACATCTTTGAGCAACCGAAAGCTTTTTCTTTTTCATGTGAGAGGGAATAGTGTTTCTCACAATGATGTGAGAAGAGATGAATTTTATGCTGGTATGGCTTAAATAACTGGGTGTCTTTGATTTGTTTCATTTTTTAAACCAACAATCACAAATTGGATGGTCCAATTTGTATTTCGAAAATAAAAAAAAATTTAATGTTAAAATCGGACCGTCCGATTTTTATTTTAAAAAAATAAAAAATACAGATCGAATTCTTCGATTTGTAATTTATTTTTTTAAATAAATCGGACTTTCCGATTTGTAGTTTATTTTTTTCTTCAAATAAATCGGACCGTTCGATTTGAATAGAACACCATATAAAAAAAACACCAAATCTTCCAATAACAATGTATTACACATATATTTAATCAATAATAAAAAAAATTAGTCGCAACCGAAATCCTAATTCAATATTTAAATAAGAAAATCCTCTTATTTAAGATTAATTGTGATGGTTTTTGGAATCCCCCATCAATTGGTACTTTTAAAATTAATTGTGATGCTAGTTATTTTGGTTCGGGTGATAGTGTTGGTTTTGCTTGTGTTATTAGGAATTGTAATGGGAGCTAGCAAAGGGGGTGTTTGGGAATGATTAGGGGTGTTCGCGGTGCGGTTTGGTTCGGTTTTAAGGAAAAAAGTCATCCGATCCGAACGTTTAATTTATGTGCGGTGCGATTTGGATTGGATGAACTTTTTTTGGAAATCCGATCCAATCCGATCCGATTACAAGCGGTTTGGATCGGTTTGAATTTGCAGTTTTTAAATAAAAAAATTAAATACATATAACAAGTCTCAACATCAAATTTTAAATAACTAACAATGATATAACAAGTCTTAACAATATCTTAAAAAACTAACGATAACATAACAATAGAAATAAAATTATAGGTTAGTTAAAATAAATAAATAAATAATATTTTGAATATAAAATATTTATTAAATAATAATAATACATAAATAATAGAAAAATATAACAAATTAAACATGTTATAAGTATAATTGTAAATATAATAATAAAATAATAATATTATAGCACATTGTGCGGTTTGGATTGGATTGGATCGGTTATGAAAAATAGATCTGAAATCCGATTCAATCCAGCGGTTTGCAAAAAATAGAATCCAATCAAATCCGAATTAGTGCGGTTTTAATCGGTTTTCGGTTTGGATTGGATTGGATGAGCGGTTTAATTTGGATTTGGATTTGAACACCCTTAGGAATGATTGAGAGTAATAGTATTCTTAAAGGAAAATTGTTTGCTATTTGGAGAGGATATCTCTTAGCTTGGGATGTGAGTCAACGAGATGTTATTTGTGAGACAGATTGTGTGGAAGCATTTAATTTTGTTACTCAATATGGTTTTGGGTTTATTGATCCACTGGTGCTCAAAATAAAAGATATCATGCATTGGAATTAGCGTGTTGACTTTCGTTTGATTATGAGAGATGCAGAAAAAAAAATAAGAAAATCCTCAGTATAAATTGTAACCCCATTGCAAAAGCTCTTCCACCTTCTTTTCCACTCCAAATCTTTGTGGAACGCCAATTCCTTTCACATTCTCTCTTTGATCTCCCTCTTCTATATCTATATTATATTTATTTATATATACTTACAGCTTCTTCAACCAACACTTTCATCCTTCGGTGCAGCACAGAGTGACTTTATTTTCTAGGGTTTGGTTCTGACGATTATTATGAATCCTTTTTCGTGTTTGTAGTTTAATTTGTGGGTGGAGTGAATTGACGTTTTATTTTCTATGAATTTTCAAATTCTGACCCTTTTTTTTTTGTTTTCAGATCTGACTCTTTGTAACTCAACATAGCCTGCGTCAGAGACATGGACGAGATTAATCGATGGGCAGACATTGATGAAGATTTGTTGAAAGAAATTTCAAAACGGTTCCATGCCTACGATGATTACATCCGGCTTCGATTGGTTTGCAAAGAGTGGAGCTTGAAACTTCTAAAGATTCCCAATGGAAACAAAATTCCGTGGTTATTGTTACCTGACGAAACTGTCAAGAATTATTCTTACGAAGACGAGGAGATTCATCATCTCATGCAATTAGCTGCTGCAGATGATGAAACTCTTGATACTTGCGCCCTTGAAGAGAAAGATATTTACCATATCATGCTGCCAGAGATGCAGTCCTACAACAAGTTCATCCGCGGTTCTGGTCATGGTTGGGTGATTGTCCAATCCATATCTGATGGCACTATGCAAATGTTAAATCCATTTACAAATCGTAGTTTGGATCTTCCTCCAGTCTCAACTTTACCCACTATAATTGATTACCAGCCTGATAATCATGGGAATGAATACACACTGTGGGATTTTCGTGACATTAAGAGCACCCTGGATAGAGATAAAGTGCATAGATTCCAAGTTTTTAAGGTTATTATAAACTCATCTCCTGAGCATGACATTGAAAATTTTATGGCGGTGGTGATATTCGGACCTAACCAGCGATTGGCCTTTTACAAGCCTGGCAATATGAGATGGGTAGAATTTCCAACCAGAGATAAGGAGTTTGAAGACGTAATATTTTTCCAAGGAAAAATATATGCCATAAACAATTACGGGCAGCTATATGAATTTGATACAAACACAAGAGCAGGGCTTAAGGGAGGAATCCATGAAACCAGACCTCCATCTGAAATTCCCCTAGGCCCTCTCAAGCTTAAATATCTTATTGGGTGCACCAATGGAAGCTTATTGATGTTGGTAAGATATGTTGACCTTCCCTTGGGGAGATCGAGAGAAAGGAAGGAATTTGAAACTTCCAAATTCGATATCTATGAGTTAAAAAGAAACAGAAAAGAATGGTCAACATTAGATAATTTAGGTAACTATATACTAGTGATTGGATTTAATTCATCGGTTCAAATTCCTGTGCCTTTTCTAAGCAAAGGAAATCAGATTTGGTTTGCAGATAACCAAATAGAGTTGCAATCATCATTTTACGATCCTATCGCTCAAGATATCGGCATCTTCGACTTAGACCATGGAAGTTTCCAGAGAGTATTGTTAGATGTGAAGTTCTTTTGTCCTCCTGTTTGGTTGTTATCCTAATTCATACTCCTTAAGCTTTTGTCCTTGTACTTTAATCTTTTCAAATTTCAAGTCTTTTAATTTGTTTAGACTATTTATTACATATCCTTAAAATGTTAGTTCTCCCTATATGGTGAATACATGTTTGCAAATTACTATGACGCTTTTAGCACAACATATCTTTGACTTTTATTTATTGCTTTGGGTGTTTGCTTGCAATTGAAGGGTCTCTTCTGGACTTGGATTGGGATTAGCAATGCTCACGGCTTATACTTGTCTTTCATGCATTGCTAGCTTAACTAATTTCAAACATAGTCCACTTGCTTTAGATTTTTGTAACTGAACACAATAAAAATCCTTAGAAAAGTTTATTTTTGCTGCAATAATTGTCTCCTCATGCAAATAAGGCTAGAGCCTAGATGATGCAACTTTAGTGTCGGCATTGTAATCCATGATTATTGATTACCTTTGAATGGAACTATGTAGAAATTATAAGAAAAGAATTCACTGTTGAATTCTCATGAGTAGGTGAATTCTTGAAAAGGGTAGGGTTAATTTTCAGTTGTGTAATATTGGTCTTTATGCGTTATTTTTTAATGGCAAAAAAATATATAGATCGTAGGTCCATATTGTACTTTGTACCCAATATTATTATATGATCCACTTCTAAAACTATTGATCAAAAGTTTATTTTGTATTTTAGTTTATTATGTCTATATTATTTTATGCCAAACTCGTACAAAAGTCTCAATATACAATTGATAAAAAAAACTTATATATGTTTTTCTCATATTTAATCTATAATTAATACTCGTCTAAAAAGCATATCCATGATAATGAATAATAGATTAGTTCAGGTTAGTTTAGCTCATCTCAGATTGGTTATGTTAGGGAAGACTTTCAATTGATTTGAACAAGGTTCATTCTGTGTACTAGGTTTCATGAAATTGAATTTGGTGGTGGACACTATATATCAAATCCATAGAGTCATTTTTCTTTACTAACTCAGTATGCCTAACTTGACTTAATATATCATCCTGTAATGATGTCTAATAATGTCAGAGGATACTATCTATAAAAACTTAGGTGTATTCTTGCAAAATTATATTGACCAACCAATTTATTTATTTTTTATCTGATAATTTCTGAAGTATTAATTTACGTGATGTAAGTCTTTTATATAATAGACTCAACGTAAGAATTTCACAATTTTGTATAGAATTTTTTAATTGTTTTAATAAGTATATATTACAAACATACAAGTATTGAAAGTAATTGTGTGTTTACATTTACATAATTTTACATTAACTGTATTTTACAAATTCATGAAAAAGTTGCAAAATTCTAATAGGACAACCTTGAATGTTGACTTAATGTCCTATTAAAACACAGGTGGAAATTGGGGAGATTAAGTACAGAATTAATTTGTCTTTTCCCAACACATAGGTTTTTTTTATATTTTAATATTTGTGATATGAACGTGAAGGAGGGTTAAAAATCTAATTGTACCTTATTTTTTTAAAAGTTAAATAATTAGAAATTTATTTTACTATTTGTAGTATGTTAAAAGTGGATAAGGATATTTTAGTCATTTTAAAAGTTAATGTTAAAAGGATATTTTAGTCTCTTATGATAGATTATGTGAATTTTTTAGTCTTTATAAAATTAAATTGAAATTTTAATTTCCAATACAATTTAACAATATCTAACTTGAAAGGATATAAAATTAATTATAAAAGGTTAATTAAAGTATTGAAAAAGATCCTTTAATTCTTTTGCAATATAATACAAAAGAATATTTTTGTATTTTCTTAGTTAATTAGAAGGACATTTCGTTATGAAATAATTATTATATGATATATTTTTAAATTTAATTAATATTTGGGTGAAAATATAAGAAGATATAAATTGTTGGGACTAAATATAATTTGATGACATATAAAAAAGAAAAATTTTTACCAAATATTAACCATACATCCAATCAAATTTAATTACATTAACAAAAAATTTAATACACATAAATTATGAGATTTTGATACAATTTATATCGTGTTTCATTTTATGTGTAAATCATGTCAGGGTCTCATAGTTTATGTATATATTTTGAATTCGCTAAAGATGATAGAAATTACATAGAATTAAACAGCACTGAAATATAAGTATTTTAGGAGAGTTATAAATAGGTAATATTATAAGAATTTTATTTTATGTAAGTAATTTTTTGTTGATTTTTATGTACACATAATATTTTTGAAAAAAAAAAGTTCTATAAATATTCTATTAAGTTTTTTTTAAATAAATTAAATTTATATTTATACTTATATTTTTCAAATTATTTACATTTTTGAACTTTATTATTTATTCCTTTTGGAAACTAAAAAAATAGGAAAAGTATAAGGAACCAAAACTCCAAAAGCTTATCAGCCAAAAACTAAACAAAATTATATTAATTTATATTAATAATTAATTAATTTTAAATTTTTTAAATTCAAAATTAAAAAAATTTTAAATTGATTAAGTAAACCTAATTAAAACCTATAAAAACCTTTCTCTTTTTTCTCACATTAACCTATCCACTTCCAACCATCACAAATTCGAAAAATATATAAAAGAACATCCATTTAATATGAAAAAGAAACATTCTAATACTTAGTAGAAGAAACATCCATATATATTAACTCGTAGAGATTTTGAATTCATCCAAAGGTATTTGGCTGGATTTTGGCTGATATACTTTTAGTTCCCTAGCTTTACTCAAAAAAATATCTGCACGGTTTGAATTGTCTTGGTTTAATTTTATCTTTTAATCATATTCAAACAATTATGATATATTGATATCTATTGTATTGATTTAATTTATTTTTTTCAATCCTATCTAATTCAAACTATTGAAATTTGGATTGGATTAGATTAGTTTATTTAATTTTAGAGAAAAAATAATTCAAAAATTTTAAATTAAAACCTTTTAAAATTTAAAATTTATATACAATATAATTTAAAATACAAAAATTCAAAACTTTAAAACTTGATTGGTTTATGTCCATCCAAATTTTAAATTCTTATCATTTGAATCAAAACTGGTTCGATTAAAAAATAAAATGAAATCAATATAATCTAAATTCTAATAAATTACTACAAGAATAGAATAGCGATCGATTTAGCAATTGATTATGGTGGTCGCTCAAACCTTGGTTGCTAATTAAAAAATAGCGACCAACTTCGGTCATTAATAGTTGGCAGCCGAATTTTGAACAAGGCCACCAAACTCTCACCAAAGAGTGTCGGTCGTTAAATCGATTGCTAACATAATTAGTTGTTGAGTAAATCGGTCGTTAAATGACGATCAACTTTTCCGTCGCTAAATCGATCGCTGATGAAATCAGTCGCTAAACCAGTTGTCGATGTCTGATTCAAAAATCTAAAATTGGTGGCTAATTCCTAAAATTCTGGTCTAGAAAAGAAATACCAGGTGGATAAAGATTGGAGTTGGTTGAAAGTTTGTATAAGAGTAAGTGCATGTTTGGGCGCCATTATTTTGTTTAAAAAAGATCTTTTTTCAATGAAAAAAGATCTTTTTTTATTTTTTAACGTGTTTGGCAAATTTCTAGTAGTAAAAGTAAAAGCACTAGTAAAATCAAAAAAAGATCTTTTTTGAGAAGCTGTAATTTACATCTTTTTTTAAAAGATCTTTTTTCCTTAAAAAAAGATGTTTTTCATGTAACAAATAAACAAAAAAGTACTTTTATATTGTTATACCCAAACATAATTGATAGATAAAAAAACCTTTTTACATGAGATATTCAAACATAAAATTACTTTTACTTCTCTATAAGATCTTTTAAAAAAAGATAATTCGAAAAAAGATCTTTTCTTAGAAGCTCACCCAAACAAGCCCTAATATTTGCAAAATAAAGTGCAACGAATAGCAGATTTTTTGCTCCAACTCACTAATAAAAGTAAAAGATAAAAGATAAATACTTGTACTACACACAAATTATTGACATTCACATATTCAGAAGCATTTCAGAGTCATATATGTGATAGATATGTCATAGACTAATAATTTCACATATAAACTGCACTACACTATTGTGTTAAGAAACTACTATTACTATATAGTATATACAATAATATTCCTCCTGGTTTAGTAATTGATCATGGCATCCCTATATGCAACTCAATCTCTTCCCTTGATTCTGTTCATCATTCTAACAACCTTCCTTCACTTCAGTTTATGCATGGCAAAAGGGCTAAACATGACATGCAATGAGAAAGAAAGGAATGCACTCCTCAGCTTCAAGCATGGACTCTCAGACCCTTCTAACAGGCTCTCATCATGGTCTAATGAAAAGGACTGCTGCAGATGGCTAGGAGTTCGCTGCGACAACATCACCGGCCGAGTCGTGGGACTCAATCTCAGCACCCCGCTCAACTCGCCTTACATGGAGTTGAGTGGTGAGATTAATCCTTCCTTGCTTGAACTAGAATCTTTGATTAGTCTGGACTTGAGTTTGAACTATTTTGTTCATACTCAAATACCAATTCTTTGGCTCAATGAAGGGACTAAGATACTTGGACCATAGCTTAAGTGGATTCATGGGACTAATTCCATATCAGCTAGGAAATCTTTCAAACCTGCAGCATCTTAATCTTGGATACAACTATGCTCTTCAAGTTGGTAACCTTAATTGGATTTCAACCCTTTCTTCATTACAATACCTTGATTTGAGTAGTACAGACCTACATAAAGAACTTGATTGGATTCAAGTTTTTGGTGCACTTCCTTCCCTTTCAGAATTGCACTCGGAGAATTGTCAAATTGATAACCTAGCACCATCAAAAGGGAAAGCTAACTTCACAAATCTCCATCTGCTTGATCTTTCAAACGACAATCTCAATCAAGGAATCCTTTCATGGATTTCTAATCTGAGTAGAACACTTGTGCAGCTTGATTTGCGCAGTAACTTTCTTCAGGGTGAAGTCCCTGAGATGCTATCAAGAATTCAGAACTTGCAGAGCCTTGTCTTACAAGGAAACCAACTCAGTGGGGAACTTCCAGATTCGTTAGGCAAGCTTGAGCATCTTGAAGTCTTGGATCTCAGTAACAACACCATCATAGGTCCTATTCCAGCATCATTGGCGAATTTATCATCCTTGAGGACGTTAAATCTCGGTCACAACCAACTCAATGGGACAATTCCAAAGAGTTTTGGATCCTTGAAAAATCTTCAGGTATTAAATCTTGCTTCAAATTCTCTAACTGGAGGTATGCCTGAAACTCTAGGAATTCTCTCAAATTTGGTGACATTAGACCTTTCATCAAATTTGTTGGAAGGACCAATGAATGAATTGAATTTTCTAAAACTTTCCAAATTAAAGGAACTTCGAATGTTGTCAACAGAACTATTTTTCAGTGTCAATTCTAGTTGGGTGGCCCCTTTTCAACTTGAATATGCTTTGATGAGTTTCTGTGGAGTAGGTCCTAAGTTTCCAACATGGCTTAAGAGGCAAAGTTCACTCAGGGTCTTTACAATCTCCAAATCATGTATCTCAGACAAGGCTCCAGTTTGGTTTTGGAATTGGACTTTGCAGCTCGAATTCCTGGATCTCTCTAACAATGAGATAAGTGGAGATCTATCTAATGTCTTCTTAAATTCCAGCATTATAAATTTGAGTTCTAATCTATTCAAGGGTCTATTGCCAAGTGTGTCTGCAAATGTTGAAGTGCTGAATATTGCCAACAATTCAATCTCAGGACCGATTTCTCCTTTCTTCTGTGAGAGGATGAATGGTAATGATACTAACAAGTTAGCCGTGCTCGATGTTTCGAACAATCGCTTATCCGGTGATCTTGGTCAATGTTGGATGAATTGGCAACCTTTAATGCATTTGAACTTGGGCACAAACAAATTGTCTGGTGAAATTCCAAACTCCATAGGGTACTTATCTGGACTAGAGTCTTTGTTGTTAGATGACAATGCCTTTTCCGGATCAGTTCCTTCGACAATGCAAAATTGCTCAATGTTGAAGTTCATTGACATGGGTGACAACCAACTTTTTGATACATTACCAGCATGGATATGGGAAATGCAATCTCTAATGGTTCTTCGCCTTCGATCCATCTTTGCATGAAAACTTGAGGAGAAAAGAAAGTTTAATTCAACAAGTGGATTCATGGGAGAAGAGTTATTGGGGTAAACCAAAATAATAAATCTTGATGTATATCAATTCTTTTTTTGCCAATTGAATTCTAAGGCATATAGTTTTAGATTATATATGTATTATTTTTTCTCCCATATATTAGCATCCTCTTTTGGCAGGTATAAATAGAAGGGCAATTTACCCAAATAAATAAAGTAGATAAAATCTTTACTCAAATACACAAAACAGAAACATGTTATGTGTATGTGCAATTTTTCATTTCTATGTAATCCGTGAGAAACAACCACGGTTTTTAATTTTTACATAAACCGTGGCTGTCTAAGACGGATTATGATTGTTTTGTGTTGTGTGTAAACCGTGGCAAGTAGCCACGGATTACGAAGGGAAAAAGGAAGCCATAAACCGTGGCAGGTTCTCACGGTTTATGAAGATGGCTAGATGGTGATAAAACGTTGTGGGAGGGAGAGGGAGAGGGACTTATATACTGATCAGTAGTATCTATTAGAAGAGTTTCAGAATTTGAGTGAAAAAAAAATTATTTTTTTTTATATCTTATTGGATAAAAACGTATCTAATATTTCTTATTTTTTTATTAATGGTTTTAAAATGATTAAAATGAATAATTAAGCTAAATTTTTTAGATCTTATTCAATAAAAATATATCTAACATATTAGTTCAAAATATGATCTCTTGTAGGATTTTAGATGTGTGGGTTAATAATTAAAACCCTTAAGATTTATTTTTTGGATTTTAAAATTAAAATTTTTAATTTTACTGAATATAATTTTTGGATGTATATTTAAATGATAATCTTTTAATAATTAAAAATACTAGAACTAAAAGTGAAATTTTAATGCTAGAACTAAAACAGAAATTTTAAATTTTAAATTTTAGTTTTATTTAGTTTGTATTTTGAATATGATAGAAGAAAATATATGAATTTAAACTTCTGTAAATATGAAGTTGATATACAATATATTTCATATTCAAGTAATAAAAGTTTTAAATCAAGAATCCTTTAAAGATTCATTATTTAGTTACTATTTTTATTTTATACACGAGTTTATATTAAGCAGAATACTCATCCCAATCCAAAATCAAATCATGTCCCCATTGACAATAAATACGCCATTGGTATTTAAACTTCATAAAAAAAAAATTCCATTCCTCAAGGCTTCTATTCTATGTAAGTAAAAAAAGTGTAGTTCAACTCATGCATATAGCATGCTAATGGTGCTAACTGCTAATGCAAATAAACTTCAATCAGAATTATGTTCTTTCACACTATATTAAGCAAACAAAATTTAATAGGAGCCCACTCACTCATCATATGATTGAGATTCTGTCTTTTTTTTTTTTCACTCAAAATTCTAAAACTCTTCTAATGGATACTACTTATCAGTATATCAGTCCATCTCCCTCTTCCTCTCACAACGTTTTATCACCATCTAGCCATCTTCATAAATCGTGGGAGTCTGCCATGGTTTATGGCTTTCTTCTTCCCTTCGTAATCCGTGGCTACTTGCCAAGGTTTACACACAACACAAAACAATCATAATATGTCTTAGACAACCACAGTTTATGTAGAAATTAAAAACCGTAGTTACTTTCCACGGATTATATAGAAATAGAAATCGCATTATTCCGGCGAAAGGATCCTCCTCCGAGGTAATGATTTTGGCCATTCCCCTTGTGATCACACTGCAACGGAAAACCAATTAGAACCGAAAAGAAAAACAAAGAACCCTAAAAGAAATATACCTCAGCTTCATGTTGAGTTTTGGATGCTTGCGTGGCTAAAAAATTTTGATATGGTAGTAAAATGGGTGTTATACTTTAACATGGTGATTTTTTGTGTTTTTCAAAATTATGGGAGTACACAAATCGGACCTACCGATTTGTGTTGAAAAAATTTTAAAAATTTGGAGTACACAAATCGGACCCACCGATTTGTGTTGAAAAAATTTTAAAAAGTTGGAGTACACAAATCGGACCCACCGATTTGTGTACTCCAAATTTTTTTAATTTTTTCAACACAAATCGGACGGTCCGAGTACAGAAATCGGACGATTCGATTTGTGTACCTAAAAATCGGACGGTCCGATTTCTGTACTTCTTAAAAATCGGACGGTCCGATTTGTACTCCGTACATTAAATCATTCCACATTTTAGAAAAATACCACATTAGATCACATTTTAGAAAAACACCATTGTTAATCTAATATTAAAAATAAAAAAATGATGCTTGCGTTTCAAATCTTGTTACCACAGTCCCTGCATATGTACATGAACTTATCGTACTTGTGGCTAGCATGTTGTTCCAAACATCTTTGCTAGGGAAGTTTGCCTTTCTGCAATTGACATAGGAAAAACGCTGTTCACCTTCATTCATCATCAGACATTGAGAGAGAGAGAGAGAATTTCAAACGGATTTTGAATTTGGCGCTACCGGAAAGAATTAAATAAGGGAGTAGGGAGTATTAGCAAGCAGGACGGTTAACAAAAACCAATTAATAAAAAAGACTAATTATATCATTATTATTAAAAAAATTATTTAAATAAAATTTATAAAGAAGGACCGATTTATTATTTTAAATGGACAATAACGTTATTAGTTAATTTCTAATGATATTTTAAATATCAAATAATTTTTTTTTAATTTTTTCAGTTTCAGTTTATTATTCATCTGTTTATTTTGTGTAATTTTAATTTTTAATTTTTTTCACAAAAAAATAACATCAAAATTAATTATTAAAGATAATTCAAAGAATAACCATAACCAAGTCTCAAGGCAAAATGAATTTGTATAAAAAAAATTATTCTTAGATTCTCTAAATTACGCTATAAAATTTACTTTGCTAATTGGTGATTTTTTTTGGGGATAAATTTCTTCAATTAATCCTCTATTTTTAAGTATAAATAGCGTTAGAGATTTAGATAAGTAATATTTTAGATATTAAGATTAAAAACTTAGAGTTATTAAATTTGGGAATTTAGATAGAGTTCTTTTTATATTTTTTAATGTTAAAAATTGATTAAACGTATTATTGTCTATTTAAAATAATTATTTAATCCTTTTTCTTGAATCGATTTAAATTGGCCTTTTAAAATAATTTTAATGTAATTAGTCCTTCTTAATAATTATTTATTATTAGTGGTCCTTTGGATTAATTTTTTTATTAAATAATTATAATTCTCGTAAATCGTGGAAGTGGATCTTCTCTATTGAAAAAAAAAAATGAATGGTGTCAAATGTTTAATCTAATCATTCATTATATAATTTATTAATAAAAATATATCTTCACAAGAAAAACATTGTAATATAAATAATTTATATCTTTTTTAAAAATAAATAAATTCAAAATATAATTATAATATATTCTCTAAAATATTTTAATATAACATTCATTAAAATATAATATATAATATAAATAATCTATATTTTCGTATATTGTACGAGTGTCCCTCTAATTTTACTAAATTATAATTTAATAATTTTTAACTATAAACTTCACAGAAAGGCAACAGTACCTGAAATCTCACCAATTAATAAGCACTAGCGTGCAATTTGCTGTTCTTACAAAGAAAAAGAAAATATTATTTTCCATTTTTAGAAAAGAAATACCATGTGGATAAACATAGGAGTTGGTTAAAAGTTTGTATAAGAGTAATACTTGCAAAATAAAGTGTGACGAATAGCAGATTTTTTGCTCCAACTCCTTAATAAAAGTAAAAAGTAAAAAATAAAAGATAAATACTTGTACTTCACACAAATTATTCACATCTACATATTCAGAAGCATTTCAGAGTCATATATGTGATAGATATGTTATAGTCACTGATAGAAGCATTTCACATATAAAATGCACTACACTATTGTGTTAAGCAACTACTATTACTATATAGTATATACAATAATATTCCTCCTGGTTTAGTAATTGATCATGGCATCCCCATATGCAACTCAATCTCTTCTCTCGATTCTGTCATCATTCTAACAACCTTCCTTCACTTCAGTTTATGCATGGCAAAAGGGCTAAACATGACATGAGAAAGAAAGGAATGCACTCCTCAGCTTCAAGCATGGACTCTCAGACCCTTCTAACAGGCTCTCATCATGGTCTAATGGAAAGGACTGCTGCAGATGGCTAGGAGTTCGCTGCGACAACATCACCGGCCTAGTCGTGGGACTCAATCTCAGCACCCCGCTCAACTTGCCTTACATGGAGTTGAGTGGTGAGATTAGTCCTTCCTTGCTTGAACTAGAATCTTTGATGAGCCTGGACTTGAGTTTGAACTATTTTGTTCATACTCAAATACCAAGCTTTTTTGGCTCAATGAAGGGACTAAGATACTTGGACCTTAGCTTAAGTGGATTCATGGGACTAATCCCTTATCAGCTAGGAAATCTTTCAAACCTGCAGCATCTTAATCTTGGATACAACTAGGCTCTTCAAGTTGGTAACCTTAATTGGATTTCAACTCTTTCTTCATTACAATACCTTGATTTGAGTAGTACAGACCTACATAAAGAACTTGATTGGATTTAAGTTTTTGGTGCACTTCCTTCCCTTTCCGAATTGCACTTGGAGAATTGTTAAATTGATAACTTAGCACCATCAAAAGGGAAAGCCGACTTCACAAATCTCCAAGTGCTTGATCTTTCAAACAACAATCTCAATCAAGGGATCCTTTCATGGATTTCTAATTTGAGCTGAACTCTTGTGCAGCTCGATTTGCGCAGTAATTTTCTTCAGGGTGAAGTCCCTGAGATGCTATCAAGAATTCAGAACTTGCAGAGCCTTGTCTTACAAGGAAACCAACTAAGTGGGGAACTTCCAGATTCATTAGGCAAGCTTGAGCATCTTGAAGTCCTGGATCTCAGTAACAACACCATCACAGGTCCTATTCCAGCATCATTGGCGAATTTATCATCCTTGAGGACGTTAAATCTCGGTCACAACCAACTCAATTGGACAATTCCAAAGAGTTTTGGATCCTTGAAAAACCTTCAGTATTAAATCTTGCTTCAAATTCTCTGACTGGTGGTATGCCTGAAACTCTAGGAATTCTCTCAATTTTGGTGACATTAGACCTTTCATCAAATTTGTTGGAAGGACCAATGAATGAATTGAATTTTCTGAAACTTTCCAAATTAAAGGAACTTCGAATGTCGTCAACAGAACTATTTTTCAGTGTCAATTCTAGTTGGGTGGCCCCTTTTCAACTTGAATATGCTTTGATGAGTTTCTGCGGAGTAGGTCCTAAGTTTCCAACATGGCTTAAGAGGCAAAGTTCTCTCAGGGCCTTGACAATGTCCAAATCAGGTATCTCAGACAAGGCTCCAATTTGGTTTTGGAATTGGACTTTGCAGCTCGAATTCCTGGATCTCTCTAACAATGAGATAAGTGGAGATCTATCTAATGTCTTCTTAAATTCCAGCATTATAAATTTGAGTTCTAATCTATTCAAGGGTCTATTGCCAAGTGTGTCTGAATGTTGAAGTGCTGAATATTGCCAACAATTCAATCTCAGGACCGATTTCTCCTTTCTTCTGTGAGAGGATGAATGGTAATGATACTAACAAGTTAGCCGTGCTCGATGTTTCGAACAATCGCTTATCCGGTGATCTTGGTCAATGTTGGATGAATTGGCAACCTTTAATGCATTTAAACTTGGGCACAAACAAATTGTCTGGTGAAATTCCAAACTCCATAGGGTACTTATCTGGACTAGAGTCTTTGCTGTTAGATGACAATGCCTTTTCCGGATCAGTTCCTTCGACAATGCAAAATTGCTCAATGTTGAAGTTCATTGACATGGGTGACAACCAACTTTCTGATACATTACCAGCATGGATATGGGAAATGCAATCTCTAATGGTTCTTCGCCTTCGATCCAACAAGTTCAAAGGCAGCATTACTCAGAACATGTGCCAACTTTCCTCCCTCATTGTACTGGACCTTGCCAACAATTCCCTCTCAGAACAATTCCAAATTGTTTGGATAGCTTGAAGGCAATGGCTGGTGAAGATGACTTCTATGCCAACCCTTTGAAGTACTACTATGGATTTGATTTCAACTATGATAGCTACAAAGAAAGTCTTGTTTTGGTTCCAAAGGGAGATGAATTAGAGTACAGAGACAACTTGATCCTTGTGAGAATGATTGACCTCTCAAGTAACAAGCTCTCTGGGGCTATTCCAACAGAACTTTCGAAGCTATCTGCGCTGCGGTTTCTGAACTTGTCTAGAAACTATTTGTCTGGAGAGATACCAAAAGACATGGGCAGAATGAAATTGTTGGAGTCCCTTGATCTCTCGTTGAACCAAATTATGGGTGAAATCCCTCAAAGCTTGTCTGATTTGTCCTTTCTCAGCTTCTTGAACCTATCATACAACAACTTATCAGGTATGATCCCAACAAGCACTCAGCTTCAGAGTTTTGAGGCACTTAGCTACACAGGTAACCCTGAACTTTGTGGTCCTCCTTTGACAAGTAATTGTTCGAGCGGTGAAGAGTTGTTGGGTGCTGGTTCTGTTGAACATGCTGATGGGATTTTCTTTGATACATCTGACTTTTACAAAGCTATGGGAGTTGGATTTGCTGCAGGGTTTTGGGGGATTTGCAGTGTTATTTTCTTTAACAGAACTTTCAGGCATGCTTATTTTCGCGTTCTTAATCACTTGGATGATCTTATTTATGTTTCCATAGTCTTGAAGATAAGAAGGTTGATTGCTAAATTATAAGTTTGCATTCTAAGAAGTGTATTATCTCAAGGTTGTCTTTGTTATAGTGAAAAAGTGTCATTTCTGTTTTTACTTACTTTCATTTGTACTCAAAGTTCTTGGATGTTTGGAAAACTGAGAATGTAGCTCTGCAGTTAAGATTTTGCTTTATGCTAATAGCGGATCCTTCAGTAACTAAAGCTAAAATTTCAAGGTGTCATTGAAGTGAGTATAATCATTCCTAACATATTACGACTATGTAGTAATTTCTTGTCTTCGGAAGATTATATTTTATTTATTTTTTCATTCTAAGGATAAATTTATGTTGCTTGTTACAGAAAAATAAACTTATTTTGCAGATGCCTTTTCCTAATTAATACTATAACAATATTTTGTAAAGTCGAACATTTCTTTGTATTTCTTCTATATACATCCATAGAGAAGAAAAAAGATTGAAATTTAAAGGCTTGTGTCTAAGAAGCTGCCAAGGGATTATTAAAGGCAAAAGAACCATTGAAGTAATAACAGATTCTGACATAGTTTAGATGTAACAATATCAACTATATTTTCAATTTTCAAGTTTCAACATTACATGAATCTTGTTGTACTATATGAGCCAGGCTAAAAAAAACTAGAAGTTCTGCAACCAAAGTTTGTAACAATATCTTTCCCTTATAAGAAGCACCATTGTTTGTTGGGAGGGTATGAGTTGATGCTGTGGTTTCTCCAACTGTCAAATACACACAATGGAACTCAAAGCGCTTCCAAGTAAAACCAAACTTAGAGAAGGAAAATACAATATTGCAAAAGTAAAAAGAAAGTATGGTTTTGAAAGGGTCATCACCAGGAGGATGGGGAGAAGGACTAGTACTATTGGATCCACCATTGGAGTTCTGACCAAGTTGATTGAAAGCTTGAGCTTCAGCTGGTTTAGGATCCAAGTGCAGAAGTGCTGCTCAAACACACATATTCAGAAATAGTTTTATCATGCAATGTTGGAAACTATGATTAATGTAATATAGTTTGTTTATATATGGATTTTTATTTTCTCCTTGACGGAAGATTATAATTAATGTCATGTTAAATAAACTATTTCTATTTAGGAGTTATAACCATAACAAGTATTTGTGTTTCAATTCAACATATTGTAAAAGCATGTCATTGAAGAAAAACAGAACACTCAGATAATCAAATTTAAAAAACTGAACTGCTACATGATATCACGAAACCATCTCCCTCAAAAACTTAAACTATTAAGTAGAGGCACATGAATAATTTTATATCCGTCATGTTCGCTTGCAAAATAGTCCTTTTTGGTGGGTTAAAGTGTAGATAATGCACAAGTCCATCCTACCTTATGCTGAAATTCAAACTTCTAATTAGAAGAATGCGGATAACAAAGATTGAACTCTAAACTTTTTTATTATGCAGGTTATGATACCATGTCAAGGAACATCTCTCCCTAAAACTTTAGCTACTGAATTAAGATGCATGAATGGTCTTATATATAAAACACGAAACGTACCCGGACACTGAGAGAGATTATCTGGAGCTTTGCAAAATGAAGGAAGGGTAAGAGCAAGTGTGAGGTTAACCTTCAAGCCAAGGGTCAGGATCATCTCTGTCTTTGATGATAAGACAAACACACTTCTTCTTGTTTCTTATGGCTTCTATGAGTCCACTGCAGCAATCTGCTGTGGGAGATTTTGCATCACCACCAACATATGGAAGACATGTTGCAAGACCAGTTAGTTGCTCTGCACATTTCTGTTTCTCTTGTGCTGTATCTCCCATTGCATTGTGGATCAGAATCAACACTATTGGTGCTATTAACACTAGCATTGGTGATGTTGAGGCCATTTTCATTTGTTAGGAATAAAATAGCATATGTAAATTATAATGTATGTGGATAAAAACTTTTGAGTATTTATATATTGTTGATTATAGAGTCTGATGATTATGTTGAAACAAACAAGTAGTGGTTCTACAAGAGAAGTATCTGTCTATTTAAATAAGAGGTTTCTCTTTAAAGTTTGGATGTGGAAGGACTGGTTTGTGAAGTCAAACAAAAACTAAAAGCATATGGTAATTTGTGATTGATGAACATATTTTTAAAGTAGTTTTCTTGGATCATTTTGGTTTCTATTTTCGGTTTTAAGCAAATCATATTGCCTTGAAAAAATGTATCTTGGGTACTATTTTTAGTGTTGATATTTCTTTCAGTGGAAAAGCAAGTCTCTCTACAACTTGGACATGGTTGATTCAGTCAACATGAGACTGAGTCAGTCTTTTAAACAAGGACAAAAGTAGGCAAAACACCATTAAGTTTTAAGTGTGTGGGAGCCAGGGACGGATTTACTCTTTAAGTAGGGGAGGCAAGTTCCTTGACTCTCAGATTTAAAAAATTTTTAGTAGTTCTGAATAATAAAGATTAGGGTAAAGTATATTTTTTGTGGCTGAAATTTGACAAAAGTTTCAAAAATACTCATAAGTTTTATTTTGTTTTAATTTTGTTCCAAAAGTTTTCAATTTGCATCAAATATACTCCTAACAGCTAATTTTTCAAAAAATGTAAGACCAATTTAACAACAATTTCATAAGAATAACCCTCAACACAAGCAAATCAAGCATAATTTTCATATATTATTGTTAGATTGGTCGTAAATATTTTGAAAATTGAGCTGTCGAGGGTATATTTGATATAAATAAAAAACTTTTGGGACAAAATTGAAACAAAATAGAACTTAAGGATATTTTTAAAACTTTTACCAAACTTCAGGGACAAAAAATATAGGAAAAACTACCAAAAGTACCCATGAGGTTTACGAACGTTGACAAAAGTACCCATAAACTAAGGAAATTAAAGTTGTACCCATGAAAGATGGATTCCGTATGACAAAAGTATCCAAATCTTAATTTTTTGTTGATTTTTTAATAAAATTCCTAAACTATCCTACCCTCAACCTCAACTCACTTTTTCAACCTTTCATAACTCAATTTGCACCAATTCTTGCCATGGAGTCCAAAACTACTCCTACAACAAAAAAAAAATACTAAAAAAATACTCAAAACATAAAAATTTTAAAATCCATTCATCCAATTTCAATTCACTTTAGCAAAACTAGAAATAAAAAAAATCATCAACCATAAAAAATCAACAAATCCATTCATCCAATTTGAAATTTATTTCAGCAAAAATCAGAAGTAGAAGTAGCCATCAACTGGATCTTCTGTAAATCAATCTCAGCCTTCATAAAAAATAGAAGTAGATTTAAAAAAAATAGAACAGTTAGTAGTAACTAAATCAATTTCTGAAAAGAAGAAAAATAAAATAAAAATATTTAAAAAAAAAGAAATACTTTTTTTTCGTCGGCTGACTGTAAGTCAGTCAATGGCAGAACCTCCATCTACAGTGCCGCCTTCCTTTCTTCTCTGATTTCTCTTTATCGAACCCGCTTTCTGCATGCAAGAGTACCACGACCCCTCTCTCTTCTCAGGTGTGCAACGACAGTGTTCTCCTTGGCTGGGTCAGACGCACCACGACGACGTTCTCTTCGGCTGCAACAGGCGCGCCACGGCAGCATTCTTCTCAAGTTGGGTCACAGGTGTGCGATGAAGGTGTTGTAGTCACAAAATAGTGAGAGGGAGAAGCAGTGAGAGGGGAAGAGATTGGCGGTAATGGAGTAAGTGGGTGGCGGACGGCAATGAGGAGGTAGGAGGAGAGTTTTTTGTGACTCTGTGAGGGTTTTTGAGGGATAAGTGAGGAGAGAGGAAGAAAAGAAGAGAGGGAGTGACGGTAGAATGGAGTTAGGGTGGGGTAGTTTAGGAATTTTATTAAAAAATCAACAAAAAATTAGGATTTGGATACTTTTGTCATACGGAACCCATCTTTTATGGATACAGCGTTAATTTCCTTAGTTTATGGGTACTTTTATCAGCGTTCGTAAACTTCATGGGTACTTTTGTTAGTTTTTCCAAAAATATACTTTACCCTAAAG
>NC_029776.3:104765263-104780302 GCF_000817695.3 Arachis duranensis
CCGATAATATTAGTTTCGAACCCACTTCTCCCCTTTTCTCATTTTTTTTTTCTGCTCCAAAGTTACTACCACCACTCCATCAATAATGCGTTAAGCCTCTTACAACAAAAGGAAGTATTTCGAATTCAAAGTAGAGAGCCTTACAGCAAATCCAGAATAACTACAAAAAATTCCAAGTTATCATCTGAATGAGAGAGATAAAGTTAGATGTGCATATTATCATATTATGTATATTTTGCCCATTGTCAAAATTTTCTAGATCCGTCACTGGCAGAACCTATGAATTATGTTATTTTATTTTACATTTTTAATCCATAACTAATCTCTACAATCTACATGAAACAATTTTAATCATTATAAAGAACTTGAATCCAAAACCTTATTCAAGTGGAGAACTATTATTTCAAAGAACTTGAATCCAAAACCTTATTCAAAGAAAGATGAACATGTATATATACAAGGGTAGCGTAACTTACCAAACCAGCCATTAAGACAAGCGGTATAATTTTGTATAATTTTTCATTAGGGTAAAGTATATTTTTTGTGGCTGAAGTTTGACAAAAATTTCCAAAATACTCATAAGTTTTATTTTGTTTCAATTTTGTCCTAAAAGTTTTCGATTTGCATCAAATATACCCTTGATGGCTAATTTTTCAAAAAGTTTAAGACCAATTCAACAACAATTTCATAAGAACAACCTTCAACACAAGCAAATCAAGCATAATTTTCATGCATTATTGTTATATTGGTCTTAATTTTTTTGAAAATTTAGCCGTCAAAAGTATATTTGATACAAATCGAAAACTTCTGGAACAAAATTGAAACAAAATAAAACTTAATAGTATTTTTGAAACTTTTGCCAAACGTTAAGGACAAAGAGTATACTTTACCCTTTTTCATTTTTTCTGTTGACTCTACCATACCACTCGCCTAAAAATGGGTTGCAAACTTTATTTAAAGAAATAAGATGGTAAAATCATTCAAGGATTATTCTTAACAATCATTCCAGCCGTGATAATAATAATAAAACGATGATGGCAAATAATATTAGAAAGTAAAAACCATCTTTGTCCTTAACGTTTAACAGACATGAAACCCTCTCTACTACAGTAAGGTAGCTGTGATAAAATCAAATTTCAAAGAAAAAATGATTAACATTAAACAAAAGCATTGCTACCATTTCAATGACATGATTTTATGCTTTCAACCCAAGCAACAGGCCAACAATTCCATTGACTAATCAACTTTAAAACTCCTGCTTCATTGACTGCTAGAAACACTTTTCATTTACAAAAAAATATGACTCTCAGTTTTATCTATCACAGCTGTGATCAATCAGAACCTTAACTGCTTGGACCAGCTTCATCATTACTCTTGGAGCAACAACCCCCATCACTGTGATCGTGGGCATGTTTATCGGAGTGATCTGGATTGTCATCTTCATCACTGTCATCCTCATCAAATGACTTCTCTTTGTGAAAGATACAGCACTTCTTGGAGCTCTTCTTCTGCATAAACTCATTGTCTACCGTGCCCTCTTTCCATGTGACCTTCTTCTTGCGACTTAATGGAAGGAAAAGGACTTCTGGTTGCTGCTGTTCTTGTTGCGAGGAAGAGGATGATGGATCAGAACTTCCAATGGTTATGGTAGTGGTGGCAGTGGCAGTGACAGAAGGGGAAGACATGGCTGAAGGCCTGGTGGCAGTCATGCGTCGTCTATCCATGATTGGCAAAATTGGATGTCTCTAATTAATGGCTTAAGCAAATGCAATGCTGAGAAAGTTTCCAAAATGGATAAATGCACAACCTACAAAACATAACACCAATCAATTAATGTTAATAAGCAAAAATAAGAATAAATAAGCCAAAAAGGAATACAAGTGTCATTTTTTCAGTCAATTGAGAGACTGGGGTTTTTGAAACATCAAAGACATCCAACAACCTCTTTCAGTAACAACACAAGTGTCATTTTAAAATCCAACCAAGATATTTAGACATTCAAGTTATACATACATCCAATCATATGATTTCTAACATTGCTCAAGAGAAATGATAAAATATTTGCAAAGCAACACTCATACAAAGCATTCACAAACTAAATCAATATGGAGGTATAATCCATCCATATGATGTTCAAAGAAAGAAACTGGATGAGAAGCACTGTCTATTTTTTCATTTTCAAAGTTCAAGTTCAACTCTTATACATATATTTAAAAGAAATAAAAAAATGTCTATCACATTTATGGGACCTGTAACCAAACATGTTATTAATTCAAGTTTTGCTAAAAGTTGAAATACCCAACACATTCGCTTTAAAATGCATAAAAGGTAATTCCACAAATCACAGACATGTTCAGCATGCCAGGTTTGAATTAAATCAGAAAATCAATTAAAGAAATTATGAAATCATGAGATACCCTAACAATGATCCCCCAAACCAAATTGTCCTGACCATAAAGGGATATTATATTAGAAAATCGAAAAAAAAATTTTTATCCGAACTAAAGGATCGCATAACCCTAAATTTAAAATCACAAGTAGAACTGTGTCCATTTCTTCTACGCATCGAACAATTTTGCACGAAATGAAACAGAAGCAATGATGTATTATTGCAAAAGGCCCAAAAATCAAAAGAAAAATAAATAAGAACCGAAAAAAAAAGAACCTTGAGAATTCGCAGCACTAAGTTTGAAGAGGAGATAGAGTCCACGAATGATCAGCGTCAGAAAGGGGCGAGGGACGCGATTCTCTCTGTAAAGCGATGTTCGAAGGAAAGCTTTCTTACAACAATTTGAGTTCCTTTTTTCCCAAACAAAGCAAATATAATTGTTCGTTATTTTTTAATAAAAATATTTCAGTATATATATTTTTGGAGAAGTTATGGGCCGTTTTTGCACGAGTTTTTTTAATTTTGGATAAAATATTATTTTATCTGTAATATTTGGAATCAATTTTAATTTGATTTTTAATATTTTAAATAAATTTAATATTATTTTATTATTAAATAGATTTTAAATAAATTTAAATAGATTTAAATTATCTTATTATTAAATTTAATATAAATTTGAAGAGTTAATAATTGATGATTAAAATTTGAAATTTTGTAAATAAAGAAAATTAAGGAGGAGAAGATTTTCGTTATATTTTCTAACAAATAAAAGAAGATATGACTTAATTAATAATATTATTAATATTTAAGTCACTCATTCTAGTAACTATTATGCTTAAATTTAACTACAAGACAACATTGAATTTGGTTAAATTTTTTTGGGATAGAAATAAAATTTTTAAAATACTAGAGATCAAATTAGAATTTAATCCAAATATTAAGAATTAAAATAGTATTTTTTTTTTATTTGTCATGATATCTCCCAATTCAACAAATTAAAAATTAATTTGTCTGGAATTGAAATCTTATGGCCAAAATAGTACTTTACCTTTTAAATATTTTAATTCTTATTTTTTTATTTTAGATGGAGTGGGCCATGACCCGTTTAACTTTTTTAGTTAAACCATTTTGCAGAATCCATACAAAAAGAGAGTTGCAGAATAAATTAATAATAAAAAAAGAAAAGAAAAAGTTCGACAATTCTGTGTCACTCGCGAGAACACACAGCTTCCTTGCTTTTGATTTTGAGCGACGTTCGCATCTCACAGCTACCGCGCGCGCCTCGTCGGTCACCGTTTTCCGGTCGCATCACGTCAGGTCGACGGTGGCGTCTTTCCGGTCTTCGGTTGCTGCTTGACAGCTCACACCGTTGCACCTACTTCGTTCTTCCACGTGCGTTTGCTTTCGTTTCTTTCTCAACGTTTTTTTTTGTTATTCGTTTTCTTCTTCGTACTTACTCTAGCTTTTTTTATTCCTAATTTCTGTTTCTGAATGTTGTATAGTTGTTAGTGGTTAGTGTTTAGTTGTGACTAATGACTTATCAATTTGCGTTGTGGAAATTCGTTTATCGACTTTGTACTTAAATTTGAGCTAGATGATTTTGGTTCAATTTCAGTTTGGTTTTATATATCTGTGATTTTCCAGTGAGGACTAGTTTTAACAAACTTCTGCTTGGAAATTCTGATTGCTTTGCACAATTGCACCAAAAAGATGGAATCAGCTGAATTTTACATGATAGTTCAAACTTCAAACCAAGTGGTTGATAGTCTTATATTAATATAAAAAAGAAGTGTTTAAAAGTAGCATTTCTGTTACTCTGCTTGTTTCAAATCCTTGTTTGCTTTCACTAACCTGGCTGTAATTAGTTTCTGCAGATGAAGATATTGATGTTGTTGTGTAGGCAAATATAATACCTAAGCAATGTTTGAAGGCTTGGTTCAACAGTTGCTCTTGGGTTACCTTGGTCGATATTTCAAAGATATCCAGAAAGAGCAGCTGAAGATTAGACTTGGTACGTAACACACTTTAAGTGCTTCTTTGGTAATAATCTTGCATAATGTCTAATACTGCACCTTTTTGGGAACATGATAGCATGACATGAATTTATATTTTTTGAGCTGAGCTTGGTGCTCCTTGTAATGGTGTTGGGTTAGGGTTGATTTTGTTTCTCTGATTTAGTCCATTAAACCATAAATTATGGGTTTTAACTTTTACTTGTAAATGCTAGAAAGCTCATTCACACTTGATAATATAGTTTACATTGATACTCTTCCTGCTGCCACTTATTCTTGCGGAAATGGATTTGATTGAACATTTGGACTTGTGAAGATAAAGTGCCATCCATATTGTCCTCTTATATTAAATGCATCATATGGTCCTCAAATGTCAAATTATAAAATGACCAATTTTATGTCAAAAAAGGACATCAAAAAACCAATTGAATGTCAAAAATTAATAATGAAGGGCCAGACTGATGTCATGACCTATTTATTGCTGGAAGAGATGAGGATGAAACAGGTATTGCTTGTATGTTTGAAGGACTTAAACGTGTGTGTGAACTTATTTTTGTATCTGTGAGTATGTTTAATTGAAGGTTGTTTGTGGACTGATTTTAAAGTTGAATGTTTGTTATCATTTAGAGGTGGTACTACTAGAGAATGTGGAGCTAATACTTGAAGCATTTGATTATCTCCAGCTTCCGTTTGCACTAAAGCAAGGTGCAGTGATCTTATCCTTCTATATACATTTTAATGACTTTTTCCGTTTTACCATTATTCCGTACTATTTTTTCCCCCCTTGATACATTGGTTGATTAGAAAAATTCATGGATGATGGAAGGTATGTGCAAAGGTGCTCCTATTTTCTTTAACCTAATGGAGGTTGTAATTTTTGGCTAGGTCGAGTTGGGAGGTTAAGCATCAAAATTCCTTGGAAAAAGCCCTGGGATCCTATTATAATTATTTTAGAGGATGTCTTTGTTTCTGCATCCCAGAGAGATGATCAAGAGGTACGTCTTAATTCTTTCACTTTGAGTACAGTCATCTGTATCATAAACTTTCACGACTGTATTAGATGCTTTGTAACAATTATTTATATGTCCATAGAATAATTACTTAATGAGTTAATGAAAATAACAAAGACAAGGAAATTTTAGATATCAAGTCATACATTCACACTAGACCTATTTAGCATCCACACATTACATCAAAGGAATTAGGTGTCAGTCATCTGTATGGAGTAAAACACATGGTCTCTTCAGAGGACTTCCCTCTCACATGTTGAGAGATTGGAAATCCGCAGTTCACAAATGTTTTGATTTTCTCTGTATTCTTAGTTGGGAGGATATCTTTTCCTCCACTTTGCATCTTTTCTTCCGTAACAATTTAATTTTGAGGTGATAGTGGGGTGCTGAAGCTGTCGAGAAAAGAGAATTTGCTGGCAAAAAGGCTAAGCTAGCAGCAGCAGAGTTGGAAAAGTTATCCAGACGTGTGAGTGGTAAGTCCTTTGTTTTCAATTTGAAGTCCTACCCATTAAAGTTCCTTTTAGTGATTTTGTTTATAGTTGGGTTCTACAATCTCCCCAATTTGCAGTATTTTAGTCCCTATTGCATTTGTCCTAATTTTTGAAAGAAAAGGATTGATTAGCTTTGTTGCATCTTTTAACTTTACTAAAGAAGATATAAAATTCGGAGTTTGAGCTTTTGGACTTGTCATTTGTGTTAATTCATTCTTATTTTATTTTAGTTTTGTATTTTTTAAATCCATTTGATGTTTGACTGAAATACTCATAAAATTGGTTTGTTAATAACTTAATCGCTTTATCTTCTGCAGGTAGCAATGCCGGCCAATCATTCATTTCTCACATCACTGCAAAGGTAGAATTATTTTATATTGATATTGTTTTTTATTATGCTTATTTCTTGATGTCAATCCGATCAAAACATGTCAGTCATATGTTGCGGAAACTTGATTAAATAAAGAGCTAAAGGCTAGTGGAGCCAACATGAATTAAAACTCTTGGCTTCTTGGTTAAATAGCCTTTGATACCATCATGTCAATGGTTGTCACACCAATGTTTATGTGGTCAGTTGCTGGTCTAGGAATGGGTTTTCAGATGGTAAAAAATCCACTTGTTACATGGGGTGTGTGTGTGTATAAGTTTCTTCATCTATTTTTAACTTCTCTTTGCTTTCCCTTTATTAAGAATAATTAAAATAATGAAGAAACAAAAAGAAAGTGGTAATATCATACCTGGTACCAATGAGCTTTATCATGATTTGTGATACGATACGATATGACCCCTGATGCTTTATCCTTTTTCATCAGGTTCTTGACAGCATTCAAGTAGACATTAGGAATTTTCATGTTTTATACAGTGATATGCAGAATGACATGGTAAGTTTATCTTCAGGCCATACCTTTTTCCCCTTCAAATGGACCCAACACAAACCCACAGATTTGATGGTGGTGGTTTTTGGATAATAAATCCAATTGGCTTTTTCTTTTCTCATAATTTTACTGTATTTTTGCAGGGGCATGTTATGTTTGGTTTGAAGTTCTCTAATTTGACCATGAAGCAAAATGTTGCTGGGTGATGCTCTCTCACTTTCATCTTGCTTACTAGTGGATCTCTCTCTGTGGCTGTTCACGCTTTTTGGGTTTGTTAATATTGCATTTTAACCTAAATTTCACTGACAATAACAATATTAATTTTCCCACCAAAACCATTTAGGCATTTTATAATCAACCTCCACTAAAGTTAAAAAATTTAACTAATTTGTATTGTTCTGTTGATGCTGTTGTGCAAATTTTTTAATATGGCAGTTTATATGTTGACCAATATTTGACTTATTTTATTCTCCATTTTTCAGGTCTTATAATGCAAGGGTGAGGGTGGTCCAAGAGCATAAAATCGTAGAGATTAAAGGACTGGAATTTTATTCCAGTATATTTCATGGTTCAATGGAATTGGTAACTGTGAATGGGATGAGTAACTCCCACTTAGCAACTAATATAAGATCTGAAGGGGAATATTATAATTCTATATTGGCTCCTTGTGATGTAACCATAACTCTTTCGGTATGGATATCTTAATAGAACTCTTAATTTTAATATTTATCTTTTATCTTAATTATAGTTATGCCTTCTCTGTATAAAAAAGTACCTGTTACATTTTTTCTAGACAGTATTTCTTGTTAATTTGTTATAGATTGCAGACACCATAGCTCTCCTTCCTTTTTATTTGCTACATATTTCCATGAATTGCTTGGTAAATGTGTACTGTATTTTCTTCATTTTGTTTTGGCCCTGCTTAATTACTTGGGTTTAGATTTATGAAACATGATTTAGTGCAAGATTCCGTTTCAGTTCTATTTAATTACTATTAATATGTTGAATAGGATTTCTTCTTATTTAATTTTGGTTCTCTGTTCTTTCTTCCAGGCTAACAGATCACATAGGCCTGATGATGATGCACCACAGTATTCTGTCAGTGCTGAAATGAGTGGTTTGGTTGGTACCCTTTCTTTTAGTGTTTGGAGTTTGCTAATTAAGTCATTTGTTAAATTGTTCCTGCCTATCTCTCTGATACCGTACATATTTTTTATGTCTTTCTAATATTGTTTATATTTATCAGGTTGTATCCTTAGATGAGTGCCAGTTGCAACAGATGTTTATCGTGTGGGATTATGTTTGCATTTGTAGGTTAAGAGAAAAGTAAGTTCACTGCTCAAAGCCTGCAATTATTGTGGTGGCACTGTTAAAGCAGTTCCCTTGCAACAAACCTTTGTGTGATGTATAAATTATTAGCCCCATCTGAAGTGAAATAATTGTGAGGAAGAAACTTACAAAATGAAACCTGCATTATTCATTAAATAAGGAAGCAGAGGTTTTTGAACTATCAAACTCATCATCTTATTATTATTATTCTTTAGCAATTTATTTTTAGCAGAAGAATCATGGATCACACATGAAAGAAGGTTCTTAACTTAATAGTTCTCCCCTCTTCTAAGAGCCTGTCAAATTAGCCTATTTCAGTGGTTGAAAAACAAACCAGTGGAAGCGAAGATGCTTTTGGTCATTGGCTTCTTAGTAATTTGTATTTATATAAAAAATACAAACTCAATCTTAAAATTGAATTAACAATTGGTTGGTGTATCTTCTACGTTATAAGGTGTAAGGATCTTGATGTCCAGTAGTTCCACCAATCAGACAATTCTATTATGTACCCCCAGCTAAAATCTGATGACCCATTTTAGCATTGGTCAGGAGACAGATACCCTAATCGTACTAGTATTCTAGCTGAGTTAGAGCTTACACTTGGGTGAATTGTCAAAACTCTTGTCTATGCAAGTGTGCTGTGTAATTTATTTTGTTCTTTTCTCTACCATCATTGCTAAGCAGTCTAAAATCACTTTCTAGGAGTTATTTGTTTTTGCTTGTTGTAGCATCTCGACTTGTATTCAAAATCTTATGATTTCCATCATTATGGTGAGTTTGGCTGTAAATGTAAATCTCATCCACGAAAACTTCTCCCCCATTTTTTAACCACACAACAAACTCACCTTTAGTACAACCGTTACTCATATTAAAGTCTAAACAACAACAACAACAAAGTCTGATCTCACTAGGTGAGGTCGGCTACATAGATCAAACAACACTGTTGTGTCCTATCATGTATCATGTTTACAATGTGACCATATACACGTCTTCTTTGACCACCTCGTGTACGGTCTTCTTGGGTCTAACTCTTCCTTTCGCCACCTAATATCATCCATTTGATCCAACCTCCATGCTGGGTGCTCTGCTGATCTTCTCCCTACATGTCCATCCTACCTGAGATGAGATTCTACTTCTTTTCAACATTAGGCGCTACTCCAACTTCCCCCCTTATACTGTTGTTTCTTTGTCCATCCATACGCGTTTGGTCCTCATATTAAAGTATACTATTAGGTTTTTTAATTATTTTTTCATATTATGTAGGTATGGCCGCTTTCGTCCTTGGCACTGTCCTCTACCAAGAAAATCTAAGGGTTGGCAAATATTTTGGTGGCACTATGCACAAGAATCAGTCCTTTCAGATGTACGCAAGAAACAAAAGAAAACATCATGGAGATACCTTGGGGATAGATTGTGAGTTCATGCAATGATTATTTTACTTAATAAAGTATTAGATAATTTTGTTTTTCTCTCTCTTTCGACGATACTCAATGCATGCTTGACTTTTTCAGTGGTGTTGTGGTTCTTGAGAAATGGCTTCTTTTTGTGATTCCACACACTTGACATCCTTATGTTGATAGCGAGGTAGCACCTAAGACCTATAGAGAGTGTTTGGTTGGTGGATAATCTCCCTTGTCAGCAAGAGCTGATCTAAGTCTAGGATACGCGAAACACTGATTAAAGATGTGGAATAATGCATCTACAAAACGTCAGTTAATAGAAAATGCAAGCACAATTATCATCATCAAGGTTGAAAGTGATTGTCTTTAGGGAATGAGTTAGGAATTCAAATATGGTTTGCAAGTAAACAATCTAGATAGATCAGCACTACCTTTTACTTATATTTGTGTTAGAGGATGACAAAACAGTGCATCCAAATTGGCCATTCTCCTTTTTTGCTCTCCAATGCACAGGAAAATCACATATCTTTCATGTTTGCATTTATTCTTACTTTTTTTTTTTTCTGTTATTTGCTTCTTTTGTTCGATTTGAGAAAAAGATTTTATATTTGATTTCCTTTTGAGGTTCTTCCTTATGCAGTTTCTCGTTGACAGTCACCTACCTTGTTTGATAAATCCTTGTTTCCTGTACACAGAAGCTACCGTCGGAAATATATTAACTTGTACAAGATTAAGTTGGATTTTCTTCAACAACAACAGGTGCTCCCTCCCTCCCTCCCTCTCTCTCTCTCTCTCTCTCTCTCTCTCTGATTGTTAGTTCTATTCTTCCCCATTGATGATTAGATTTGTGTTTATTAGCCAGTTGATGAAGATGTGCTCCAAGATTTGGAAGAAATGGAGAAAGAATCAGATTTGGATGATATTCTGAATTATCGATCTGCTGCAGAATATGCTATGCGGGTAAGTGTGCTAAAGGTCATTTGATGGATACTTAATTTTTGCTTGTTTGGTGTTGTATTCTTTATTTGATTGGCATGTTTTGGGCAATATTGATGCTACGCACATCCTTAATGTGATTTATCCTTGTGTGGTTGATTCTTACGGCTAGTGTTTGTCTGTTCTTTCAGGAATTACTTTCAGGGTGTTCTGCTCCTAACAATGGGAGGATGCACATTGATATTCCTACAGAAAAGTCGTCCATAGATGACCATGCAGTCAAATCACGGGGATGGTTGAATTGGTTATCTCGTGGTATGCTTGGTGCTGGTGGAACTGATGATTCCAGTCAATTTTCAGGAGTTGTGTCATTTGATGTTGAGGTGCTGGTGCTTAATTATTTATTAAATTAAATTGTAACCTTATATTGAGGAATGGTCTATTCTTGTGCTTGATTGGTTTGCCCTCATGATTAATTTGGATGTCACAAATGATATTTTGCTTTAATTTCCCATTTGGAATGCATCTTGGAAGAATGCAGTTTTGATTGTTTTGACTGCTATGATGTAATCATGACTTACAATATAATGTAAAAATTCAGTCATGTGAGTTATTGAGGTACATGGCCAAATTTTAACCACAAAGTGCTAATAGGTAGCGGTACCCTTGATTTGTATAGGACTTCTGTAGGAATCTTCAGTTATTTATGTAGAATGCCTTTTTCCCTTTTATTTATTTATTTAATTATTTTTACTTTTTCCTTATTTCCAGGATATATCTGAGGCAACAGAATTTCATCCTGTAGTTTCATCCAGTCTTGACATTGCTACAAAGCATGAATTATGCACATTGGCATTGAAGATTGCAATTAATCAGATTTCTGCAACCCTGCGTAGCAAGTATTGTGCTCTGTTCATACTCTTAAGAGCAGTCTTTTGCCTATTATACTAAGGATTGATTGATCTTTTATGTAGTTTGCCACTTACAGATATTTTTTCTCCATCAAAAGAGAAAAAAAAAAATTGTCCGTAAGAGGGCATATTCTCAATTTCAAAAAAGCCGGTGATCTTGAATTCACTAAATTTGTTTCATTGAAATGATTGTTTGTGTAAAATGAATTAAAACGCCCATTAATAGTCAACTAATTATTCCATCTTTCTCTCATTATCTCTCTCTCATTTTTTCTAGGAGGTATGGTAAAGCAATTGCAGAAATAATTCTTGAAGGTGGGATTGTTGAGTCTAAGCTCTACAAAGAACATGGAGTTTTTTTATCCAAATTCAAATTCGCGAAAGTAGTTCTTCCAAATAGCCAGGAAGTGATTGTACATATTAGAAGGGTTTGTATTTTGTAATTTTTTTGTACAATTATTTGTGTATCAGCATCAGTTCTATTTACAAGGTATTGTTTCTTTATTTGCAGCCTTTCATTGAAAATAATACATCAGATATTGACGATCATGCATGCAGCATTCAAGTAGATTTTTCATCTGATGGAGATACAGCCATGTCAGTAAAGGTATTGTTGATGCGCATAGTGAGTCACTAAGAGTTGTTTTGTATTTGTGTAAGTATGCAAGTTAAAAGCAGAAATGTTCTGTTTTTTTTTGTATTATGTTTATTTCTTCCATTTTATGTTCCAGGGAGTGCTTCAACAAATTCAAGTGATGTTTGATGGGAACATCTTTTTGAATCTGCTGGAGTTTTATGATGTCTTTACAACTTTCAAATTTCATAATGAAAGGGTATGTGCCATGATTATTGATGTGCTAGCTAATCTTTTTGAATTGTTTTCCCTTGGTCTCCTGTTTAAGTTGTACTTATGTTCAGTCAATGAGATTTTAAATTCTTTTATGAAGGAATTTCATATAATGAGATTAGTACCTTTCAATGTTCCTAATTTTTGACATGTAATTTTGTTTTGTTTATTTTTATTTGAAGGCTTCACATGGCTATTTCCCTGATGTTCTTGTTATTTGTGGGGTGAATTCGGAATCAGTATCACTTTTGTTTTTACATTGTATAGTGTCTGATTTTTTATGACTGCATTGTTTGGTATCTTTGGTTAATGTTGCGTGTGTCCATAGAGGTTTAGATATTTTTTTTTCGTTGATTGGCTTTGTTGGTTTCGGGAGGAGGAAGGGTGCCAAATATTTGTGGTAGTGTGCTGTCTGTGCTACTGTTTGGGGTATTCTACTGCAGCATCTCCCGCATCTTCAATGAGAAACATCCAGACAAGCAAGCGTTGTGGGATAGTGTTAGATGTGTTGGTTTACTTGGTCAAGGTGCATGATCTTTTTAGAGGGGTATCTCTTTCAGAGATCCAGATATATTGGAAATTTTGCTCCTTTGATGTATTTTTTGTTTAACCTAATCTTTTGCATTGAAGATCACATCCTCCATGCCTTTTGTAATATCTCTCTCCCTCCTTGTTAACAATATTTCTTCATTCATCAAAAAAGAAAAAGGTTGAATGTCAAAGTTGAAGGGTTTGATAATTTGTAATCATGGTTATGATTATGTTTCTATTCAAGTAGTCAATCCCCACTCTAGGGTTGGTTGCAGCATATAGTTTGCCAATTTTTCTGTAACTTCTGCTACATCTGGAATTGTAGTAATATGGAAACTTCTGATGACTTTTTCCACTAGCTGAGTTTGGGTACATGATTCACATGACACAATTGTGCACTATCCAATACTCTGAACAACATGGATGTCTTTAATATTTGGAAGGCAAATGTTCTGTCTTAGATGTTTCATTATAGTTGTATATGGAGGGTAATTGGGATAAAAGGTGTTAGATTTCTATTTTCTTTGTCCAACTGCAGGTGCTGTTGTCACTGAATGGAATGAAAAATGACAACGCTCGGCTCTTATCCAAAGCAGAGTAAGTTGTACTTTAGTTATTACTCAAACATAACTTCTATTGCAACTTGCAAGTGAGATCTCAAACCATAGCATAACAATTGGGTTTCATCTAATATGCAGATATGTTTTCGAGAACAATAAGAAAGTTATGTGGGAAATTACTATCTTTGATGTTTCTGTTAATATTCCGTGGAGGAATACAGCAGCAAAATATTGCAACTTGGTAACTCCATTATATTCCAAATTATAATTGATTTGTGTCCATTATTGTCTGAAGATGTGAATGTATCAATTAGTTTTGCTGGGAAACTAGAAGTTATGCCATTTTTTTTCCCTTGCATTGTGTGGCTGTTGCTTGTCTCTGGAAATAGTTCTTTTGGCAAGCATTGGGAATGATCTTCAATTTTTTAGCATTGTTTGATAGGAATTAAAGTTTGCTATAAACTAGCTAAAATTTAACATTCAAAATTTGTGGGATAAGATTATGTGGTTACCCTCTATTTGGTAAAGTGCATGATCTTTTAAGATGGTTTTCTTTTGGGTTTGTTTTGTTCACTCAATTAAATAAAAAAATAATAATAAAGCTTCACTCAACTAGAGAGAGAGAGAGAGAGAGAGAGAGAGAGATTTAAACGTCTGCCCTTTGCATTTCTATAGTTCACATTGGTTTCTAATCATTTTTGTGCTGTTAATAATTCTAATTACTCTTATTTTACCACAGTTGATGAATTCAAGGTCTTTATGCTTGAAATCAACTGAGAATCTTGAATCGTTCTCTTCAAATGATGAGGACCACCAACCCTACTGTGTGAAGAGCTTTTTAAATTCGATATCTGCATCAGATATTTGTATAGGAATCCAACTTCAAGATTTGTACAATTATTTTGATGTTAGACTCGATGATTTCCAGGTTGGGTCCTTAGTCCCAATAGCTTTATTGTTGATTTATATATTTGTTATATATCCTGAAGCTTGGATCATGCTAATTATGGGATTGTTTGTTGTTTCTATAGATCACTTTAATTGGTTCTGACCAGTCAGAAAAGGTTTCTATTCTACAGAAATTGAGTGCAACATTCTTCCTGGCATCTTGTGTAATCCCGGATGAATCCATTTTGAAGCAGTTGGAGGTGATCAGCATGCTAGTGAAAATTAAGCTGATGTGAACATTCACTTGTCACATATACACCATTGCACACACAAATGGGATTATGATTCTCTTCTGTTTTCCAGTAACATGAGAGTATCGTGTTATAAGACATAAATCTTGTTATTGTAGGACCTATGACTATTTGTGTTTGATTGATCAATTTTAATTGTTTTTTTTTCTCACTACATTACAACTTTGATTTTGTCGGTAATGTGAGAGAATCCTAATCCCACGTAAATGAATCTGCAACTAAATAGTAATTTTCCTTCCCCTCCCTTTTGTTATCACACACACCCCTCCCATCTCTGTGTCTGCGTGTTGATTCCTAATATTTCTGAATTTCAGGTCTATGTTTTCATAGCACCATTTAAAGCACACTTCTCTCCTTCCATATATGGTGCAATCTTAGAATTGATCACTTATCAAGGAACCTTGCATCTGAGCAGGGAATCTGAAACCTTGAACTGGCCTTATCCTCCTAATGTGCCTTCGGTTACGCCAAAATCTTCCACTTTTGGAATATCCATTAGTTCAAAATTTGGCTCAGTTGATCTGGAAGTGGACTTTGAAAATAGTGGAG
>NC_029776.3:104780321-104803981 GCF_000817695.3 Arachis duranensis
ATAGACATGCGGTATCTTTTCAAAAATGTCTCTCTGTCCGTCTCTTCAGTTATGGACTATTATTGTTTACGTTATCACTTGATTGGCTTAAGTAATTGCAAGCTATCTTAATGTATGTAAATACTAAAACAGAGTTCATTGTTAGGACAAAACAAATTATTAATGTTCACTGAAACGAAATCTTTGTACTTTGCAGGTATGGTTCCACGGAATTTCAGGAGTTATTTCTTAGTATAAGATCTTTAATGGTCTCTATTTGTGAAAAGAAAGATGAAAAAGACAGCCTTTTGGTTCTTTCCTCTGGGAATTTATCTTCTCCTATTAGTGCAGTTGGAGAAGAGTCTGTTTCTGGACCAAGTAATGAATTTGATCAACATTCTGATGCAGCTTTATCTGGTGATGCATGTTTTGCAATGCATTATGAATCTCCTGGAACTGATTTACTTTGTCACAAGTGTATTATGTACCTAAATAATACTGACATCCACTGTTACCCACATATTGTGGGACTTTTTGTTGGATTCTTCAATATGTTGTCTTCCTATAATATCAATTTTGAGAACTCTGCTTGCAGTGATACTTCTGAGGTTTCAAACATTTTATCAACTCTTGGCTCACAGAAGTTTGGCTTCTCAAATTATTTCGAATTTGGTTCCTCTGATTCTGCATGCATTCCAGTGGATCATTTTCCATTTGTTACAATTCACAATACTGACTCTCTGCATAATCTAGAGAGTGCACTTATATATGCCATTCCTGAGTGGAGAAAATATTTTACTCTGAGGGACAAAAAAATTAGATGTTCCAAAATTAACCTGAGAAGAAGGTCCAGATTTTCCCACGTTTCACCCTCAAAGTCCAGACCCAATTCTGGATATCTAAAGGAATCTGGGATTGCGAGTATCTCTAACGTTATTTCTATAGAGCTGCATGTTTGTGGAATACGAGTACATTTTCACGACTCATCATGCATTATTGGAACAATAATGGTACCTACATCTAAATCCTGTCTCTTATTTTGTGAAGAAAGCTTTGATATTTTGTCTTCTTTCGAAGGATTGGTTCTCACATCATCTTGGTGGGGCCGGAATTTCCAAGATTATCTATGGGGTCCCTGCTCAAATTTATCTCCTATTTTGAATGTGCGTGTCAGGAAAGGAAAGAACATATCTTCAACTATTGGGTTGGAAGTAAGTATTAGTGTTCAGCATGTGTACTGCATGTTACCCTCTGAGTATCTCTCCATCATCATTGGTTACTTTTCATTAGCTGAATGGGGTGGCGATTCAAGTGGTAGATCTCCTGTAGTGGAGCAGAGTGATGTGTATGTTAAAAATGAAATGAGTATCACAGTTAAGTTTGAGGTCTTGGACTCTACTCTTATTTTTCCAGTGGAGAGTAATGAATACCAATATCTAAAGGTTGAAATGCGGCAGTTATATGGTAGTTTTATTGAGAATTCTGGTTTTGACAACATATTGAAGAGTATCCCTCCTGAATGTTTGGTTCCTGTTCAGAAGCTTGCCAAGAGGAATAATTGTGTAAATGTGTTTGCCCGTGATGTCTACCTATTATTTGTTTTGTGCAAGAATGATATGTATGGATCAGCAACAATTGAACAGAATACTGAGTTTGTGTTAAATACTTTAATTGCCCCTATAAATGCTGATGTTTGGGTTAGAATTCCATATGGTGAGCCTAGTTGCAACAGCTCTTCATCATCCATATGTTGCATGACAAACATCAGCAGTTGTTATATTATTGCTGAAGGTAAACCCTCTTCTTAATTTATCCAACTTTTCCTTGTTATTTACTTTTGAATTATTCATAAGTAGTATTATCCACTTGGACTTAAAAAATTTTCCGTCAAAAAACAGATAGTAATTTTTTGGATGGATGTTTGGCCCTATTGGATGTTATTGATGAGTTCTCCACTGTTGAAGATAAATCAAAATGTTTCCAATCAGATCTTCTGCAATTCCTAGATTTGAAGAGAAGTTTAAAGGCAACTGGTGCCATTTCAACAACTCCAGGTGCTTCAATGATGATATTGACAGAAATAAAATGTCACACTCAGTCTTTGTTGATAAGCTTCTGTCACAAAAAAGAAGATTCTGTTGAACTAATAGCTAAGGGTGATTTCCAATTTATTTGCTCTGCATCCTTGGTAAATGATTCACTGGTTTCGATAGATGTAGGTTTCTCCACCCTTGTGTTATACTCCCCACACGATTCTATGTTAGCAAAATTCAGTTCAGCTCCCTGTTCCACATTAGTACTTGAAATATCTTTTTCTAAATCTTTGGACAGTCAGAATGAAGTCAGCCTCAGTCTTTCGTCTCTTGATGTTTGGCTTCATCTGTGTGAGTGGACTGAGGTTCTTAAATTCCTCAATCATTTGAGTGTAAGTTTGGACAAAAATGTTTCTACAGATGCAACACCCAAGAGCTTGTCTTTCAATGCAGCTGATTCTGTAAAAATGACAGCAAGATGTGATGCTTCCAATTTCCTTGATTCCGACATTAACTCATTGCAGTTTACATCACAAGAAGCAGAGAATGTTGTTTTAATGATTGTTAAGTCGAACCTCATTTCAATTTCATTTCACATCCCTGTCTGGGTTAGTGAAGAACCTTGCTTGGAATTTCAGCTTTCTGAAGGTCTCAAAGTGACACCTTTAAGTGCATCCTCTGATTTGGTTGAAGAGAAAGACACAAAATTCCTGACAGTGACTTTGAACATGAATGGTTTTGAATTTTTCATGAGTAGCAGAGATTTCCATCTGAAGTCCAACATGGAAAAATTGAGCTGTGTAATAATGACTCTTGAGAATGGAAGATATACATCTTCGCCTCTTTGTGATATCTTTGAGGTTCATGTGGAAGCTGTACTGTGCAAGAACCCAACAAACACAACCGAGTCCAGGGTGGAGATTATATGTGATCATTCAGATGTGTGGCTTTCACATCCTGCATTCTATTTATGGGGTGCTATAAAATTCGACATTCCCAAATCTGGCTCTTCCCAGTATTCTGCTAGCGGCATTGCTTTCAAGTTTAATATGAGGAAAGTCTCTATTCTGCTAACAGATGGAAAGGTATCTTCTTAATATAGTTTCTCTAGTCAACTTGTTTGATTTTTTGTGGTTGGGTGGTAGGGGTGAGATGTGGTGCAATATGACATGCATGAGATGATCTTTTGAAAAGCTACAAGATATGGGTGTAATCATATAGCAGTATATATCAATCCATAAAATATAATTATATACATTTGTGACTGCCCTGTGTCCCTATGCATTTTCTAACTCCACATGGTTGGAAGCCAGTTATTTGTTTATCAGTAAACAGCTTCCATGCTCGAATCGTCGGGTGAAGTGTTGGGATTTACTTACCTTAGGGTCTTGTGAGCATTTAGTTTACTCTTGAACTCTCAACAAAGTTGGTCATGAAAATGATTCTGCAGTCCTTATAAACAAGTGGTTGTAGTTTGATCTTTGCTGGGTTCATTCTTATAATCAAAAGGGCCTTAGGGATTCCTATTTCTTGCTTCCTACTCTTAAGTGATCTTTTGTTTCTAGCTTATCTATTACTTCAAAAGGGATCTAGTAAAGTGTCATGATCAATCATGAGTTCTTACCAACAATTTAAGAATTTACAAGAGTTGGAAGATGAAGATTTATATTTAGCATATCCCTAAACTTGAGATAAGGATTTAAATTGTGAATTTATCTGGATTAGTTTAGAGCTTTTTTAATCAGATCCGTAACCGCATTCTTTTCTCTTTCTTTTGACAAATAAACTCTATATATTGATTCCTTATGTGGTTTTGTTTTAAATCCTATAGTTATGCTAGTTTGATATATTCATCTGTTTGCTATTTTAACCCCTTTCTGTTCTTTGTAGTGGAGCTATAATGGGGCACAGATGGAGATTCTAGTCAGAAACATCCTCTTTCATGTAAAGACAAGCGAAAAACTTATGGAATGTTCAGTTACTGGCAATCTTCAAGTTAATTACAATAATATTGAGAAGGTGTCGTGGGAGCCTTTTATTGAACCTTGGCAGCTTCTATTGACTTTAGTTAGAGAACAAGAAACGAGTACTGTGCTGAGTATGTCTGTTCCAACAGAAATCATTTTCAAGTCTACTACTCAGCTGAACATTAATATCACAGAATCCTTAGTTGAGGTATATAATTTCTTCTTTTTTTTTTTTAAAAAAAAAAAAAAGGTTGTGGGAGGATAAGAGATCCTTCTAACAAAGGATCATTTAAACTTAGTTTCCCAATCTCTCAACATGTCTTAGAAGGAAATTCCTCTAAAACAGAGAATGAGTTTCACACTAGAGGCCAAATGTTTAATTCTCTCCCATAAAACTTATCTGAAAATCCATCATTAAATGTGCTTAAATTGCACTCAACCCAAATACTCCAAATAGGGGCGGATACTGCACAATGCCACCAAAATTTTGCCTCTTTCCTTTTCCAAAAACCAGCAAACCTAGTCAACAAAAACTGATCTAAGGATGGCAGGCACACCAAAGCTCACTAAAGACAGATAGAAAAAAACATTCCACAAAGCATTAGCCATAGAACAGTGCAAAAACAAATGTGATGCTGTTCCTGAATATACTCCACACATCAGGGGAGATAGACTTATGTGGCCTTCAAACTTGATATCATTTGTCTTCCTCTCTATCTTTCCTCTTCTTTCTTTTTTCCCCCTTTTTAGGGAATCTATTTTCTGACATGACTATAATTCATCTCTATGGAAAATTGTGAAATTGACTGGATCAGGTGCTTTCTTTTTTGCTCCCAGATGATCATGTTGACCCTGTAGATATATTAGTAGTTAGTGCATAATATTCAGTGTCATAAATTCTTTTGTTACAATAATTCCAATTGTTCTTAAAATGATGTCTCTTTTGAATGACCGAATAAATTGGCGGATTTCAGTCTTGTTAATCTACACTTACTGTTCTGTTTGGTGGTTTTTTGATATGCTAATATTTATCAATACTTGGTGTGGGATTTGACTGTGTGTAACTTGAGGTTACCACCATGAAGAAGTTACCCTGGAGTTTCAATGGTGAGGTGTGTTTCTTGCAGTGTGTTTCACGCACAACTGAGATGCTCTTGGATGCGCTGGGGCTGGTAGGATTGAATAATTATGATGGCAACAAACTTATCCATTCACCATATGCTGAGCTCATGTGTACGAGAAGATGTGGTGCTCCCTATGTCCTACAAAACCTAACTTCTGTTCCTCTTCTATATCATGTATATCATGGTCCTTTAAATCCTGATGAACTTTATGATTCCAATGAGAAATATGGAAAATATGTAAACCCAGGTTCCACAATTCCAATATACATGGATGAAAACACTGAAGAGCGGCTTTCACGTTACAGGCCTTCTCATTCTTCTGATAGTCTAAATGATCAGAGGCTAAATGGTTTTGCTCATCATTATATAACTGTGCAGCTTGAAGGAACACCTATGCCATCTAACCCAATGTCAATGGATTTAGTAGGAGTTACATACTTTGAGGTTAATTTCTCCAAGACATATAATGAAAATGACGAGGATGGTAGAATGAGTACAGGGCCTACTTTCATTGTTCCCGTTGTTTTTGACGTTTCAGTGCTGCGCTATAGCAAGTTAATTCGGATATACTCCACTGTATGTACAAAGTGATAATATTAAATTATTTTCAGAAAAAACTGTGAATTTTCCATATACCTCATTCTGTTTCCTTGTATGATATTTACTGACAGGTTGTACTCCAAAATGCAACTTCTATTCCTCTTGAGCTGCGGTTTGATATTCCATTTGGTGTGTCACCGACGGTACATAAGTTTCTCCTTGTACAACTCAATTTTGTTATTGCATATTTGTAGATGTTATATTGCTTAAATGATGTATCATTAAATTACTTCAGATATTAGATCCGATACACCCAGGGAAACAGTTACCACTTCCACTGCACTTGGCTGAAGCTGGTTTTGTAAGGTGGCGGCCTATGGGAAGCTCTTATTTGTGGAGTGAAGCTCACAACCTCTCAAATCTTCTATCAGTGAATAGCAGAGTAGGAAATTTAAAATCATTTGTCTGCTATCCATCTCACCCAAGTAGTCATCCATTTCGTTGCTGCCTATCAGTTAAGAATATCAGCTTGACTTCATCTGGTTGGATGAACAGTAATATCTCTGCAGATGATGGAAAAAAGCGTTATATTCATCACTTGATCCTAAGTGCTCCTTTAATAATTAGCAACTACCTTCCTAAGGAAGTTTTGTTGGTTAGTGAAAGTTCAGGGGTAAATCATACTGTGAGGGTTTCAGAGGTTTGTGATAGTTGGTTGTTTCTTTATTTTGTGATAGTCGTTTGGGTGGAGTCTATGGTGAATATAATTATAGTGGCTATGGTGGCTATACATCTTTGAAAACACTTAAAAAGTGTTGCTAAAAGTAAGGTCATATTTTTTTTTATATTTTTGCAACAATTTATTTTTGTTTTTCAAATTAGAAAGTGTTTTCAAATATTATAAAAATGTCACTTTAATTTTAACAACACTTTTGAAGGGTTACCAAATTTGTATAGTCACCAAAGCCACTATAATGATAGCCATCATAGCATGCACCTAGTTGTTTGTTTCTTTATCTTTGACAGGCTAAAATTTCACAACTTTTTGCTGTCTAGGTGGAAACTTCTGTTTATCATATTGATCCCTCTCATGATCTAGGAGTGGAGATCTGCATTGACGGATTTAAACATTCTGATTTCAAGTTTCCTCGTTTAGAAAATTTCTGCACTCTGGCCAAGTTCAGTGAAACTGAAACCAAGTTTTCACTGTCTGAAACCCTGATATTTGAACCAACTAATTCAGACGGTAACTTTTTCTTGTATAGTTTTTTTTTTTTTTCTTTTGTTTAATGTATTGTGAACGCATCTTTATAATTATTTTCTTCGTCTCTCCTATAGGTCATATGTATGTTACAGTGGAGAAGGTGATTGATGCATATTCTGGTAGCAGGGAAGTAATAATATATGTTCCTTTCATCTTATATAACTGCATGGGTTTTCCTATGTGTATAAAAGAAACAACTAGTGGGTCAAATCAGAGGGGATTTGTTATTCCTTCGTATTATGATTTTTGTGAAAACGAAACAATTTCTACAAAAAAGGATGGTCTCTCTCTCCTGTCATCCAGCCACGAGTTACATGCTGAAGTTCCTCATAACCCAAGGAGTTATTTGAAGAATCATACCATCTCATGCAGAGAGGATGTTACTGCAAACACTCCGAGCTTCCCAGGTAGTTCCTTATTCTCTGGTAACTACCATGGAAGTTTAGGAAGACAACGAAGGAAAACTGGTTCTATAAATGGGATTTCATCTTTAGGAAGATCGAAGAATACAGCCAGCTCCATTATCCAGTCAACTTGGAAGGATTTTGGTTCCGGTAATCAGGAGCATGGAAAGGTTGGGCCATGTATGTATTCTCCTGCTGCTAATTCTGCTATAAATGAGATTTTGGTTAAATTAAGTAGATATTTCCCTGGAGATGCTAGCGAACAGTTGCCATTTTCTTTGTGGTCAAGTCCATTTTCTCTGCTACCACCAAGTGGTTCAAGTACGATTCTTGTTCCTCAGTTAGCGTCAAATTCTGCATTCATTGTAGCTGTGACTTCTAACACAATTGGTGAACAATATACTGGGAGGACAAATGCAATCACTTTCCAGCCTAGGTAACATACTTTGTGGATATTGTGATTGTTAAAGTCTATCATTGGAGCTTAAGCTTAAGCTTTTTTAAGATGGTTGGTCCAGTGGCATAAGAGTTAAGCCTGCTTGACGAAGTGGTTAGGAGTTTTATACTTATTAATCTATAATACTCTTAATTAAACTTCAATTATGTTAGCCATATTGACTCATTTTGTTCCCTATTTAATTTGAAATGGTGTTGTTAGATGAGGATGTACATGTAGTGTCAGCCTATCTCGTTATTGAATAGTTTTTAATATGCAGATTTGTAATCAGCAATGCATGCAGCAAGGAAATATCTTACAAACAGAAGGGAACTGATGTAATTTTTTATTTAGGAATAGGGGAACATGCTCATCTTCATTGGACAGATATGACTAGGTATGTGTCTTGGTCAATTTGAATTTTGTCTCTGTTGGAAATTGCTAGTTGGAAGACTTGTATATTTCTGCATGAGTGGTGATATTTACCTATACATAAAATGATAAGGTACTAGCGAGGTCTTGTGAAAGGCTCATGAATTTGATGCATTAGTTATATTGGCAACTGATTTTTTTTCCAACTCATTACATGAATAGATACACGTACCTGATTAGTCAGCTATTGATTGGTACATTTCTATACTGAATTTTATGGAACACTTTGTTTTGCAACCGTAGATCAGTTTTTCCTGACTTTTATTGCTGGTGTTGGGAGAACGAATGAAGCCAGATCTTTGTGGCATTGTTACATATATGCCACTGTTTCAAGTATTTTTTAAGAATAAACTTTTGGACAAGTTTGGTTTGTAGGAATAGGATTAGATTTAGTAATATTTGGTATAAACCTCATAATCTTTTTAGAGGAATATAGTTGAGAGATTGGGAAGCTGTGCTCTAGCCTTATCGTTGATATTTATTAATTTTGCTCCTGTTAGAAGGATTTCTTGTCGGTCCATCTTCTTGACTTCTTCCTTTACTCTCTCTAACTTCTTGTTCAGAAAATCTAGGGCCTCTATGACGCCTGTAATTTTTGTTTTGAAAAGTCTTTAGCTAGTTTCTCTCTTTGAATACTCCATTTGCAGTTAGTGGAATCAGCATGCAACCGAAAATGCTTCCATTACTAAATATTCAATTTATGTGATTCATTCATTCTCTTGCACTGTTTTCCTTCCTGTTTTCTTTTCTTCCTGTTTATTTTTTAGTTTTATCTCTTTATTCCACTTATTTAAACTAGTCATATTCTAATATATGCTACAGGGAGTTGCTTGTCTCAATTTGTTACAATGAATCAGGATGGCAGTGGTCTGGAAGCTTTTTGCCAGATCATCTAGGTGATACACAACTGAAAATGAGGAACATTGTTTTTGGCACTTCAGACATGATTCGAGTTGAGGTGCAGAATGCTGACATATCAATGGGGGATGAAAAAATAATTGGAAGCATTAAGGGAAACTCAGGCACCAACTTGATTCTTTTGTCGGATGATGATACAGGGTATATGCCATACAGAATTGATAATTTCTCCAAGGAGGTTGGTCTCTATTCTCTGTTTCATTATTACACCACGTGGAATTTAAATAATTTGGAATCTGAAGGTTACTGCTATTAAAATCTGATTTTGGATTGTTTTCCCTCTTTGTTATGCATGTCAATATGTATTCTCTGATTTCTTTATCTTTTCATGTGAATGCCTACTATTGTTATGATTTAATGCTTTTTTTAACTGTCATTTCATGGTTCTTGCTTGTGAATTAAGTCTTTTAATCATTCTGTATGGTTCAATTTAATGGTTCCTTGGATAGACAGATTAAAGCCATTTCAGGGAACAGTAGCTCTGTAAGATATGAAATATTTATTAGTCTTTATACAATTAATGTTCAATAAGTGATACCTAGGTTAATATTGGACGATTAATACATATTCAGGAATGGACGAGTCTTGGTAATCTCATAAGAAAGAACATCAGTTTGGCAACAAAATTGCTATGGCTTTTTCCTTTAGAGCCCCATTCTTTATGGCATCAGGTATATGGCATGAACGGAAATGGATGGGATGCAAATCCTGCTAGTGATTATGCTACCTTAAACCCTTTCCTTTCTCTAAAAGTAAGGATAGTTCTCATTTTCTCTTGTTGGAAGATAATTGAAAAGGTGTTTCTCCTTTTTATATGTCATTTTCCTGTCTTTATTGCCTATTCTCTTTACATAACTCTCCTATGAGAATTTTTACAAGCTTCCTATTCTTGGAACATCCACTTTTTTCAGAACCTTAGTGATAGAGAGTCCTCTGAGTTAGGCAATGTTTTGGGTCTGCTTGATAATGCTACTGTCTTCTAACCCTGCTAAAAGTTATGGTTGCTTGATACATCTATGTGCATATATGCAACTATCTGGAGTATTTGCCTAGAATGCAACTTATGCTCTTTTAATGATAGATTTTCAGGGAAGTTGTTGTATGGAATAGAATAGGTACCAAGCCATTATATGGTGTAAACTTCCTGGGCACTTCAGAGAACTTTCCCTCTCAGACATGTTGAGAGATTGGAAGGTCACGGATNAAAATGGTAAAAAATAAATAAATACAACAACAACAACAACAACAACAACAACAACAAAGCCTTATCCTAATAGGTGGAGTTGGCTATATGGATCAAACAACGTCATTGAATTCTATCATGTATCATGTCTACAAAGAGACCGTTTACATGTAGAGAGAGTTTGACCACTTCATGGATGGCCTTTCTAGGTCTTCCTCTGCCTTTTACCTATTGTCCATCTTCCATCTCATCCACCCTCCTGACTTGGTGCTTTGTCGGTCTTATTCTCACATGTCCAAACCACTTGAGACGCGATTCTACCATCTTTTCCACAATAGGTGCTACTTCAACTCTCTCTCTCATATCTTTGTTCCTTATTCTATCCAATCGCATATGATCACTCATCCATCTCAACATCTTCATCTCTGCAACACTTAATTTATGTTCGTGTTTCCCTTTGGTCGCCCAACACTCTGTACCATAAAGCATAGTCAGTCTGATAGCAGTGCAATAACCTTTAAGTTTTAAATGCACCTTTTTGTCACATATAAAACCAGACGCACTCCGCTATTTTGACCAACCTGCTTGGATCCTATAATTTGCATCATGTTCAATCTCTCCAGATACTTAAAACTTTTAACTTTTCGTAGGATGTTTTAAATAAATAAATATCCAGGTTTTGTAAAAATTTTTCCAATATGCAAAACCAACTGAAAAGTAATTCCATTTATTTCGCAGAAACAGCACTTATAATTCCTTTATAATTGGTGCTTTATTAATTCTGATTTGTGCTAGCTTTTCTTACTTCCTGCAGTTATTAAAGACAAGCACTAAATATGCGTGAGCTGCTTTATTGTAATGGTTGTTGAAATTTACTATTTTCTTTCTTGGCTATGTTATAGAGATTGCGAATATATCAGCAGAAATGTGAAATGTTTGACACAGTCATTCACTCATACAGTTCTTACCCTTACACTTGGGATGAACCCTGCTATCCTCATCGTCTTACAGTCGAGGTAACCCTTTTCTCATTTCAATTTAAAAAGGTTTATGGAAACTTCCAATTACTTTACTTAGGAATGATTGCTTTAAAAACGGAAGGTACCTGGAGAGCGAGTTTTAGGATCATATGCCCTTGATGATGTAAAAGAATATAGGCCTGTATGTTTGCCGCCATCTTCCGAGGTAAACCATTTACCCTTCTACATTATGTTCCTATTGTACAACTTCGTCAATTGTTACAAACTTTGAGCAGCTAAATTTTTTAGCGATGAGGTTTGGTATTTGCTTTCTAGTTAAAGGATCTTAACTTTTTGTGTTGAGTTCTCTTCTCCTCTCATGTTCGTTTGTCATTATTTTCCAACGCTGTTTGAGTGTGCCATCAGCAATTTGGACTTGATTTATTTTGACAGTGAGCAGTTTTGAAACATTGTAATATCTCTAGTTTTGGTTTTGTGCTTGTGGGTACTCTATGAAGTAATTTACTTGTTACAAAAATTGATGCATAGATATGGGGGAGTCAGAGAGATTTACATATGATTTCTATTTATTGTGATGGGTATCCGATAGTCTGCAAAGGAAGGTTTAGTGGAAGGTTTCATCTGTAATCCATCTGAAGCTGTATCTTGTTACCCTAGTCCTTAATGCAATTATTAAAAATAAAAATAAAATAAAATAAATATTTAAGTTCCGTGTCACAATGCATTGCTTTTTGCAAATGACAGTTTATCTCATGCATAATATTAGTTGAAGTCTAGAGAATTTATCAATAAAAAAGTCATTTATCCAAGTCTAATTTCTAAAGTAGCTTATTTACATGTTTATTGAAGAAACCAGAAAGGACTTTCTTTTTATCAGTGCATGCAGAGGGAGCAACAAAGGTAATTCGATGGTGGTTTTGATTTCAAATAATTTCGAACTCAGCGCTTCCTCTCAATGACGATGTGTAATATTTGCAGGTCCTCAGTATTCTCGATTCAAATTATCATGTTTTTAGTGATGTTAAAAAATCAGATATCCGACAAACTGCAGATAAAAGGTTATATGATCACAAACAAGTTAAGCTGTCAGAGTACAAGGAAAAAATATCAATTTTTATTCCGTGTATTGGAATATCTTTGATTAATTCATACTCACAGGTGTGCACGCTATAAACTTTCATTTAGTATCCCGTTTCTATTCAACCTCTCAATTCTCATAATAGTAGTGTTATTTCTGTAGGAATTGCTTTTTGGCTGTATTAAGGATATACAAATTGAGCTACTACAGAGTTTGGATCGTCAAAGCCTTTCCTTGCAGATAGCCTTCTTACAAATTGACAACCAGTTGCGCACCACTCCATATCCTGTTATGTTGTCATTTGATAGTGGATACAAGTCCTGTGCTGCTGACAACGTGAAATATAGGGATGATGTTGGGGGGAAAAGAATTGAAAAGTTAAATCAGATTTCTATTCCCGTGTTTAGCCTAGAAATATCGAAGTGGAGGAAGAAAGACATTTCGTTTATTTCATTTGAATACATAAAATTGAGGTTACTATCTCCCAAGTTTGATGTTTTTTTTTTTCAGTTTATATTACTGGTACCTCTTGGTGTTAATATACTTTCAGTCTAATAATCATAATGTGCTGTGTGCTTGCAGGATGGCAGATTTCCGTCTTGAGATTGAACAAGAAGTCATATTAAGCTTGTTTGAGTTCTTCACAAATATCACTTGTGGGATGCAATGTGGAATCATGGCATCTTCGGATCACTATGAGGGAGCATCACTAAAGGATTCCTCCTTTGTTCAGACTGAGAAATTGAGATTAACTACTGACCAATGTCCTCCAAGAATTGATTCCTTTTTCAATGGAAAATCAAAAAAATATGTGGCATTGCCTTCCATCACTCCAATTGGGGCCCCTTGGCAGGATATTTATCTTTTGGCAAGAACCCAGAAGAAAGTTTATATTGAAATTCTTGAATTGGCACCAATCAAAATGACTTTGAGGTAAAATGTACATTGCCATGTTTACTCTAACAGTATTTTTCTGTTCTTTTGTTCATTACTTACATATTGACTCGGTATAAATTATATGTTTGTAGTTTTTCTAGTGCCCCATGGATGCTTCACAATCGGATCCTGACATCCAAGGAATTTCTTATCCATGTAAGTAACATTTTTTTGAAATTATCCTTTTCTATCCAAAACTAATTCTATTGTGATACTGGTGACTGCTGGCTCCATAGCAAGAGCATGAATGAAATTGAATAAGAGTTGAATTTCTAGTTCAACATAAATCTTGTGTGAATGGTCATGTTATGAGAGGTCTTTCATTTGCCTCTACTCTATAGCTTTATCTTTTGGAGAAAACGGTTCTTGCCAGTTGCCATTCACATTGTCATTCTCTGCATGTATAACATCTTTTAATTGTTAAGCTTAAGTTTCAGAGCATTAGGAGTTCACTATTTTTTACCTGGCCTCTATTATTTTTCCGTTCTCTCTTTTATTTAGGCAGAGTTCGAGTCCTTCTTGTAAAATATTCTCCTCATCATTAAGGTTTCAATTTCAAGGATTCTATACCCATTAGTGAGCATTTGGTCTGTGAAAATATACACTTTTCACATATGGAAATATAAAGTTCAGACTCATGACAAAACCAAGGAAATTCTACACCAAGAAGCCTGCTACTAAATTTTGGGGGAAAAAATGATAATTATATTTTACATATGTAACTTCTCCGCAAGAATTGTCTCCTAAGTTTCCAAATTTTTCTGAGTGGTTATGTTATGTGCCTGGAGGTGACTAGTGTGAGAGGTAGAATAAAAGTGGACAAATGAGTGAAGGAGTGTACATTTTACAAGTGTGGTGCACACGGTGTAGTTAGTGGCCAAGGGTGCGGTGGCGCCTCAGGAATGTTAAGGGATTCTGAGTGTGACAGTACACCAATTCTAAGAATAGATTTTCATAAGGTTTTTCTTATCAACATGGTTTTTTCTAGATATCTTTGATGAATTTTATGATGATACTAAGGTTCCTCACATTTTCTTCTACATTAGATAGTATTTTCTAACAGATTATGATTAATTTCAGCGAGGTCTAATGGCTCTTGCTGATGTTGAGGGGGCTCAAATTTATTTGAAGGATTTAAGTATTGCTCACCACATGGCCAGTTGGGAATCTATTCAGGAGATTCTAATTAGGCATTACAACCGCCAACTACTTCATGAGATCTACAAGGTAAAATGTTAATTGAATTAATTCATATAGCAAACTGCTTATGGTTTCTTCCTTCTGCAGGTTAGAAATATAAAGTATTATTGACTACCAATACCATGAATGTTCTTTTATTAAGTTTGTAATTTCCATTGTAGCATATTGCATTTCTTTATGCAACGTTGTGTCACATGTTCGACAGCCTTTCACCCTTTCCTGCTTTCTAAATTTGCAGGTGTTTGGTTCTGCTGGTGTGATTGGTAATCCCTTGGGTTTTGTGAGAAGCATGGGTCTTGGCATTAGAGATTTCTTATCAGTGCCTGCAAAGAGCATTATGCAGGTAAAAGTTTAAATTCTGCTTCCTTACTTGTTTTCAATTATCTTAGATACTCAATTAACTAATGGATTTAGCACTATTGGTATAACCTTCAGAGTCCCACCGGACTTGTTATGGGCATGGCTCAGGGCACCTCTAGTCTTTTAAGCAACACAGTGTATGCCATCAGTGATGCGGCTTCCCAATTCAGTAAAGCTGCACGCAAGGTATTTCTTGCTTTGCTGCAATGATAATTCTATTTACTTTGTTTTTTTAACCATAGGGAACCTTTTACTTCCAGGGTATTGTTGCATTTACATATGACGACCAAGCAGTTTCACGTATGGAAAAACACCAGGCAACTGTAACCTCAGATAGCAAAGGCGTAATTAATGAAGTCTTAGAGGTTGGTTAATGATTTCATCATTTTCGTGTTATAGCATCCAATAAGAATATTCTGTTGCATGTTGTCCAAAGAGAAACCTTCAGCAGATGGATATGTTTCTTAAGCTTTTTCCCTTCAGGGGACAGGAATTTTTGCAGCTCCCCTTCCTACTACTAATGAGCCCTGCTTGATTACTTCTGCTCACACTTAACTTGATGGGTGCCATTGATCTTTGAATGTGTAGGATATAGGTTAGCATGGCAATTAACATGATTAGCATAATAGCATCTACATTGAAATTTACCTATGCAATTTAGTTGGATTTTTCTTTTATGCCACTATTGGTTCTTCTTTATCTTTTTGTGTTAGCATAATTTTTATTGTGCAAATGCAAGTTGTCCTTAACTTTATTGTTTACAGGGATTGACTGGTCTTCTCCAGTCACCTGTAAGAGGAGCTGAGAAGCATGGTCTCCCCGGTGTCCTCTCAGGTAAATCGAATTGAATTTTAGAGCAACTTGAAGAATGCCCTGTGATAATTTTTTCATGAGATATGATATTACTTTTCTCCGGACTACTGACTACTTTTCTGTTTCATATTTATTTACTGCAGGAGTTGCTTTAGGAATTACAGGACTAGTAGCAAAACCTGCTGCTAGTATACTCGAAGTTACCGGCAAAACTGCACTCAGTATTCGAAACCGCAGTAAGCCCAATCAATTGAGATCCCAATGCTTTAGGATCCGTCTTCCAAGGCCACTGAGCCATGAACGTCCATTAAAACCTTATTCATGGGAAGAAGCTGTTGGGATATCCGTCCTTCTGGAGGCTGAGGATGGTCTAAAATTCAAAGACGAGAAGTTAGTGGCTTGCAAAGCCCTCAAAGAATCTGGTAAGTTTGTCGTCTTAACAGAGAGATTTGTATTGATTGTTTTCAGTCCTTGGTTAGTAACATTGGGCAAGCCTGAGTTTCCCGGCATCCCTGCCGATCTCGAGTGGATAATTGAATGGGAGATTGGATTGGAAAACATAGTACATGCTGACGCCGCTCAAGCGGTTGTACACATAGTTAGTAGCAGACCAGATTCCCTATTGAGACAAAATCACCATTCTCCTAAGCGAAGCAGCAGTAGAACCAGAGCTGTGCATTGGAACCATAATCCAACTCATCTTCCACTCCCCCAGACGAACTTGGAGCTATCATCTGAGGAAGATGCAACCAACTTGTTACAGCTCTTGTTGTCTGCCACTGAAGAATGGAAAGGCAAAGCTTCACACTGCGGGCGCATCCTGCATCGGGCTAATCTCAAGTATGTTACTTTCTACTGGAAGTTTGAGTAGTTGCATGATGTACAATGTCTATCTCATAGAGGGTTCATATAGTTCTGGATAACCGAGTCTCATCTCATGTTTTGCCAAGTTTAAAAAGAAGAAAAAAGAATACACATTAATCTCCTCATTTGCGTTTCTATGGGCCTAATTTTCATGCACACATCATAGATGCGTCTCTGAAAAAATTTTGCTGTCATCTTTCGGGAGATGAGAACACACTCAGTATCACATTGTCCATGTATTCAATTAATTGTTATGGCACCCTCCATAAACTCGTATTCTGTCCAGGACCAAAAATGAAGCAAACGTGAAAGAGGGGATGTGATTCTTCTATATTTGGAGAGCAATTCAACTACACTGAGCAGAGATTTTGCTGAATTTTCTCTACTTGTAATTATTCTTGTACATTATATGTTTATATTTTGTTTGTCCTTGCTCCCCATTTGTTCTTGGGAGTAAATATTTCCCATAGTTGTATAGAATAGTGGTTATTATTTTGTTTTTATAATCCTTGTAATTATTGGGTGTTTCATTTGCTTGTGTTTGTCCCATTTTTGGAAGTATAGTCATGGATGTACAAGGTGTGATAGATCATATATAGGAAGATTTTATTTAAGGCTTAACTAACTCCATGCATTTAGTGTGAAACATAACTTGTTGACATGGATTATTTTTACTAATTGTGTGCAACAATTTGTTTAAAACTTGCTTCGATCACATAAAATGAAATTCCAAGTTGGAACACTAAACAATTAAACTCATTGTTCAATGGTTATGTTTTACGTATTTTGTCTGTGGAGATTCATTTAATTGGGAATAATCAAAGAAATGAAAGGAAAATCAATCACCACGTTTTGGTGCTAAGTTCCTGAGGACCGGTTTCGAATGATTCCCACATCTTGAGCATATATGCTTAAAAATTTGACGGTAAACTCAATTAGTAAAATGTTGCGTTTTGGTGACTCGTAATGTGTTACAGTTGGTTTTATCTTCTGTTAAATTCGACGATAACGAGTCCTAAAATTTAAAGTGCGAACTTTCTTTCTTTTCATTTTGGAAATCTTCTCTCTCTCATCTCTATTCTCCCACTCTCTCTAACCCTCTCCTCTTTTTGCTGCTGTATTAGTCCTGTTGCCGTTGGTGCCTCTTAAGCAGATGTCAGTCCATTATGAGAAAAATTATATGTATAATAGAATTATTTTAGTCATTTTCTATAATAGGGGTATTATAGTCATTTTATATAAAAAAATATTAATTTAGACCAATTTAAGATTTGATTCACTATTTTTCAGTCAAATTAATTTGTTTAGCCTAATTTTGACACAAATAATACGATTTAATTACTAAAAAATATCTTTAAAAAAATATATACAAGGGAAATCATAAAATATTAAATGAGGAATGCTAAGGGTCAAATTTTGTGTTTTGTAACTATTAATTAGCTATCATTAATATTTTTAATGGTGTAAGATCACTAACTTTTTTTTAGATGGTTAAATGCTAGCTAGATTTTAATCCCCTCAACTTTCTTATATTAAATACTATTTTCCTATTTCTATTTTTGTTAATATTATCTTATATAATTTCTTCATTGTATATTTGTATTAGATTAGAAGTAACAATAACTAATTTAAGTTGGTCTAATCATTAATTTATTAGTTTGTTTAAGGAAATATTAAGAGTTTAATCTTATTTTGGGGATACAATAATTTATTAAATCGACATACTTTGAAATTTAAAAAATTCATCTTTAACTTGTCGAATTGAAAAATATGAGAAAGTTCAGGGGATCAACAGTTTATTAAAATTTGGCCAGTACTTAACCAGCAAAAAGAAATTAAGCAATTCTACACTATTAGATGTAATCTCACACTATTAAAAACACTAATAATGGTTAATTAATGGCTACAAATTACAAAATTTGCTAACCCCCTAGCACTCCTCAAAAAATATTGTGAAAAATAAAAAAAATTAAAGATAATAGTATTTATTATATATATATTTCTTTATATTAAAATATATTTTAATAAAGATATGATTTAGAATATAAACAAATATTTAAATATAAAAAACTAATTAATATTTTTTAACTAGATAATTTTTTTATCTCAAGTATAGTTGTCAGAACCGAATCGGTAATCGAATCGGTCAAACTACTAGTTTATTAGTTTATTAGTTCAACAGATAAATTACTGGTTGAACCGATAGAACTAGTCTCACGTAAATAAAAAAATATAAAATATAAACTAATCAAAAACTTAAAATTAAAATTTGAAATACATATCTTTACTAACATTTTATGAAGAATCAAGTCTCAAATTCTAAAAATAACTAATATAAAATTAAACATAAAATTTGTTAGTACTACTACAAGTATCTCAGTTCGACACAATAAGAATAACCATTATATTAGTACATCACCTAATTAACTCACAAAGCTTATATCTAACTATAATATCAGTAGATTTTAAGTTTTAATAATAGAATTAAAAGTCAAAACAGATAACCTTAATCACAATACTAGCATTGAAATAGATCAAGCGAATTAATAAATTTTTAGTGAAATTTATATTTATATTAATAATGATACATAATTAAATATAATTAATTCGAAAAATAGAGAATACAAAATTAAATTAAATTATATATCTATAAAATTACTTTGGAAGTGCACCCATAGGAAAGGATGGTCGGGAAAGTTTCATTAAGTTGACCTGGCTTAGGCGATATAAAAATAATGTAGACTTGACTGATGTTGTTGCTATACAAAGGTATGTAAAAGCTTACATTATGATGCTGTTTGGCACGACATTATTCTGTGATAAATCTGGCACCGGATCCATTGGAAATTTCTCTCGTTGCTCCGCGATTTTCACTAGATAAGGGAATTTAGCTGGGGTTCGGCATGTCTTACCCATATGTATCGATCGCTGTGTCAAGCATCACGTTTAGATTTTAAGGACATAGATGGTCCAATGCTTCTTCTTCTCCAAATATGGGCTTGGGAACAGATGGCTTTACTAGCTCCGATTCCTCAAACTCCACGGTTTTCACTAGTTTGCCGGTATGTGTTACTTTGTAATGTGGTGCATAGTTCTTAAATTCATGATTTTCATTTGACTTAATTGATTTCGCATAATAACTTAATTACTTGGAGCATTGAAATATGTTTTGACAGGTGGATTGATTGGACATCTCCGTCGAATGATTATAGAAATTAGACAACACGACGGTTTAGGGAGTTATTGGACTCGGTAGGGTATAGATTCATATATTAATTTAGTTGTCATTTCATCTTCATTTACAATCCTTAGTATCTGTTGAGATAAAATGTGGTTTTTTCTGTGTTGATGCAGTTTGTGTGGGATTTATACAATCAAGACAGGCTTTCTCTCCACCTGGTGCCGGCCAATATCCGTCACGATGGATTACGTTGGAATGCAATGGTTCCTTTGATTTCATTTGAGTGCATAGAGTGGCCTCCAACTGATAGGGTGACGAGACAGTTTCGGTGTGCAACAAGGCATTCTGAGTGTCGCAAGGGATCTTGGCGGTGCACATAACAAAGTGTTGATCGGACCGAAAATTTTGAATTGGATTGTAGCACATAATAAGTGGTTATCAATATGGTAGGACCGAATTGAACGCCAACTTACGAATCTTAATCCAGTCATTACTTATCATGCGTATGAGTTTTATATGAGTTGGTACAGATGTCAATTTTCAAATCACTTGCTATTGGCCGTAGTCAATACTCCTGGTGAACAACCAGTGTCGCCACAGCCACAATCACAAGCACATCCACAAGAACAAGTTCATCAAGGTCCTACGATGTCGTCTTCTAACCAAGTAGGCCAACAACAGTGGTTTATCCATGAAGAGGATCAAGCCACCATGAACCAAATTTAGAGGTTTCTTGATGATACAAATCAATCACAGTGGGGCAATTATCTATATCAAAGTCAAATCTTCCAACCTGAAGACGATAGGCCATTTGATGTGGTGTCTGATCGTATGTCTTTAGATTCGAGACTTCACATGCCATTGATGTATGGGCATTCTGGGGATCCATCTAGGGGTCATTTCTCCTTTGACTCAGGAAGGAGTAGGCTCGGTCGAGGCGTTAAATTTGTTGGCTGCAGGTCCTAGTGGGCTCATATCTCGTTTCGATCTTAACATAGTTGCAGTAACAATTCAGGCAGAGAACGAGGAGCCGGAGGTAGGTTGTGGAAAAAGGTCAGGCAGCCTGCCAGGGGCTTGCAGCCTGATCTGTTACAAAATAGGCACAGACTCAGACTCTTGTGAAAGCCTTAATATGATAATAGGCCAAGTCCAGACACACTAATTAGCCTTATTGACCTGTCAGGTCTGCCTGAGTCTATTAAAATATAATTAAATATATAAATAATTTTTTATTATGTAAAAAAAAAATGATAGGCATTTTAACAGGCTTCAGGCCAGGCTTAGTACTTTTAAAAAAGTCTATAGCAGGTTGCAAGCCAGGTTCAGGCCAATTAATTACATGACAGGCCAGGCCTGTTAAGAGCAAAACCTGACCTGGCCTGGCCTGTTTCCATCCCTAGCCGGAGGCAGATGCCTTTATACGCACCCTAGTAAATGCACCCCGGGATAGGGTGGATGACAGTGACGACGAATGTAACACCCTAACTTTTAGCACCTCATGATCGTACTAAAAGTTCGAGCGCTACTTACCTCTAAACTTTTTTATTTTATACTATCTTTATTTAATAACGAGCCTTTACGAATACGAACCGGAATCTTAATCAGGAAAACGAAAAGTCTTCACTTTAAATCTCTTAATTACAAAATATATATATATACACGCAGACTTATTCCAAGATCCTCAAATACAAGTCCTATCCCTCTGAAAAGCCAAACAGAAGAATAAATGACAAAGGAAAAATAAAATCTAAGATTAAACCAGAATCCAGAAAATACGAATACATGTATATAAAACTTTGTGGATTAGTCTCGGCTCCTTGCCAAGGGCTTTCCGAACCTGTCGCTGAAACAGAAGATCTGTAGGGGGTGAGATTGAGAACGTCATCCTCGCATGTTCTCAGTAGGGATAATGAATGCCATAAAAATATACAGAATAATATACAAATAGTTAGCTCATAACCCGAAAATAGTTTTCTTTATTAAACCTTTGATATCCTTCTTAAGTCTTACCTAAAGCCATGTAAAACCCTTTCGTTAAATCACATTACATAAACAAAATCTGCGTCACATTAACAATTCCTCATCTCTTAACAACATTCATCAATTATCGCAATATCTGAATAAGTCAGCATCGCAAATAATATACCTAAACTCAATCCACAAACATCAGCTCCAACCACATTATTAAGTCCACAGCACAAGTAAAATGTCCAATCAAGCATACAAGCAAGTCACCAAGACAACAACACAATCACAAATAAACAAGATAAACAACCACAATCAAATGCAAATTCGCAAACAATATGATACATGCCTTTCCTATGCAGGCCATGAGCACACGTGTCGGTTGTCTACCCGCAACCCGGACGTTACTCAAAGCGAACCCCGAATATGGTTTCTTACCGTGTCAGTCAGGCACAATTATCATCATGGACTAACCCGTGTCAGTTAGGATATTTTGACATACCATTTCCTCTCTCCCTCCGTCGCAACGGTTCCTCCACCTCCCCGTCCATTTGACTCCACGCTCCCTATCTCCCACCACATTGAACCACTGCCGATCACAGCCGCTCTCTCCACCTTCCTCTCCTCCGTGCTACCTCACAAACATCTCAAACTTTTCGATCTCGAAGATTCAGTCGCTGTTCCGTCTCCACCTCGAGATCGAGATCGCTCCTATCCACAGGTGAGTTGAGCCTCTCTGACACTTAGAAGCTTGTTTATATCTGCATGAGTTTGATGAGCAATAGTGAATCATCTTGTGCAAATGCTGGATCAAACCCCGAAGGTTGAAAATTACCTGTAACAACACTATAAGTGCAACACGCTTAAATAATCATTTGGTAAATTAAATAAGTCTGTAAATTATGTTTTAGAATATTTTAATTATTTTCTTTTTGTAAGCTTGAATTTACTTTACCCCATCAAATTAAGTAATATCAGATTCTTTTTGTAAAAGTGTTGCCTCATTTGGTATGATTTTTATCGCACAATAAAAGCTTATAGTTCAACCTTCATTGTTTAAGAGGCCAATAAACATTTAGAGAAAAGTACATTCATTGACAAAGACTTTAACTGCTCACATTCACATCTTTAAAATTCATGGAGAATAATTTGTTCTTTTTTTTAAACAGGAAATGTTCAAGGTTTTGGAAATGGAGGATGCATGTTCTGTCGTCACTCTTCGCACTCACAGTACAAAGATACTTGATAATACATACGTTAGAAATTGAACATTTTGGTGCCCTAGAGGCCCATACATAGATACTTGATAATAAACCTCCTAGTTATACATAATTCACACTCATTTACCACTTTACTAGATATGAATAAAACTTCCTAGTTATGCATCACTTTGCTATTCTCTCATTTTAATTACTTTATAATAATCATCTTACTGTTTTAATTATTATAATGCTAGTAGCTCTCAACCCCTAAACGCTAATAAATAAATAACACAGTAAAATTAATTTTTGAAAAAATTATTGAATGTGATGGAGGGTTAGATAAAATTTAAAATAAATAAGGAATAGTAGACCATGTGTCTTTTCTTCTATGTACATTCACTTAAAAACAAAGGAGCATGCTTTCTATGTCAGTTGTTCATGGTCTACTAACCTATTAGATTTTACATTTTGCATAAACTATCATTTTGCATCTGAATTTCCATTATCCGAAAAAAAGGATAATAAACCGCTAAAACTCTGACAGAGAAATGATTAAGATTTTTTTAAACAAGTGACATTATTAAAATAGAAATGATATTTTATAATGCAAAGTCATACAAAATATATTGAAAAAAACATGTCATTTTAAATGAGTGGTAAGTGAACAATAGACATGCTAAATGCAATGGTCAATTAAGAATGATAAATAGTGAATATGTTTTTTAATTGATCAACTCTTAATTAATTAAAATTAAATATAATTTATTAAATAAAATAATAAAAATAAAATTTAGTATGACC